>NW_019235387.1:176626-211840 GCF_002742605.1 Olea europaea var. sylvestris
TGGTTGTGGGTGTGGGGGGGGGTGGGGGGGGGGGGGGGGGGGGGGGGAATAATTATATAAGTTCTTGTTTAATATTTACATTTTATTCATTTACCTAGTCTATATATATGCTAGAAGTTAGAAATTTCAATATGCCTTGACAAACTTAAACATATTTTGCCCGTTTCTTTCATAAATGAAGTTGCACATATCCTTTGCAAATTTAATCAGAGATCTGGCCTGTGAAGTAAATCATCACACCTATGGTCCAACCAATTAAAAGAGACTCTTAAGCCTCTTGTATTATTTCCTTTAATTGATTGCATCCATCTTGCTCCTGTTTACTCTAGTTGAAGTATCGGGTTCCTTTTTCATTGCCTAGGTTATCAACTGTAGGTATATATTAGAGAATCAAATCAAACCGAAGGCCTATGTATTCACAGTTTCCTTAAATCGAATTCGCCGCCTCACCAGAATGCAAGAGGTTTTGATCGGTATTCGACTCCCAGGATACAATCGGTTGTCGGTTCACGCTGCACTACGTTAACCGCCTGCGAACTAGATGTGATATACTCTATCTTACAAAGAAATTATAAGCACAAGGAAGAACTTGAAAGTGAGAAAAAGAATATTGTTGCTTAGAGGAAGAAGTTTGCATTTCATTTGCGATTTTCCAACCTAGAGAGACTCCTATTTATACCAATGGAAAAAAAGCTAGCTCATTAATCAAGAAGTTAAACCATTCATTGATTAAGGAGTTAAAAACATGAAGGGACTTGAGTTACTTGAGTTACAACATATGAAGAGACTTCTATTCAATATTTTTCATTACTTCCATTCAATATTTTTCATTCAATTCTAACAATCTCCAACATGAATGAAAAATGGAAACTAAGACTCAAGAGGAAAGAGAGAGTAAAACGAATCAATCCTGCATAGGATAGATAGCATTTAGCTTTGAACATTCCCTTGTGAAACCTATCGGGAATTACTAGTAAACCAGTGGATATGATGCCTTGAACTGTTTCACCATTTGTGTAAATCAAGACAATAGATCTCACACAGGACCATTCTAGTCACAGCATAGTTCTTACTGTTGTGTTTGTTTTGGCCATGAACACGTTGCTTGGTTCTGCAAGTGTTTTTTCAAGGATGTAGCCTTGCCAATCCTTATAGAAGCGGCCCCACTTCACACTCACATAGGTGACCTCTTAACTCAATTTTTCACAACAACGCTTAATAGTCATTAAAAGCGTAGCTTAACCTGTATCTTCCAATCACTGTGAGCACCATAGGAATGAGCAGAAGGAGAACATTCTCAGTGATTTACACAGATATACATGTTTTAGTTGTCCCTTTGAACCTAGATCCTGGAATCTCCATTCAACTAGATTGGGTTTCCACCATGATACCTTTCAACGTCATAGATTGCAAGCACATTCCCCTCGATGCTTTTACAACTAGCTCTCGACTTAGCCCTTTGGTTACAGGATCCGCAATATTATCCTTTGACTTCACGTAGTTCAGAGTGATAATACCTTGTGAGAGTAGTTGTCGAATGGTATTGTGTCGTCTTCAAATATGGCGAGACTTACCATTATACATATTGCTCTGTGTCCTGCCAATTGTTGATTGATTATCGCAATAAATACAAATTGTAGGCACAGGCTTTGACCATTTTGGAATATCATCAACAAACTGGCGGAGCCACTCTGCTTCTTTAGTTGCTTTATCCAAAGCGATGAACTCTGATTCCATCGTAGATCTTGCAATGCAAGTTTGTTTGGACGATTTCCAAGATACAGCTGTACCACCAAGAGTGAAGCCATATCCACTAGTAGACTTGGTATCTGACATATCTGATATCCAATTTGCATCAGCATAGTGTCCTTGACATATACACACTTGTCGCACTCATTGATTCTAAAACCACTAGAAAGCATAGCATTATCAAACTTCTCATGCCATTACTTCGGTGCTTGCTTCAAACCATACAGCGATTTAACCAGTCTACAAACTTTCCTTTCTTGACCTAGAGCTGTAAACCCTTCTAGTTGCTCCATGTAGATTTCTTCATTCAAATCTCCATTTAGAAAAGCTATTTTTACATCTATCTGATGTATTTCCAGATTTCGCAAGGCTACAATAGTAATTACCATCCGGATAGAAGTTATTCTCGACACAGGAGAATAAGTATCAAAGTAATCTAAGCCGTCCTTTTGCTTATAACCTTTGATTACTAGCCGAGCTTCATATTTATCAATGGAGCCGTCCGCTTTCTTCTTCTTCTTGAAGATCCACTTATAACCCAAAGGCTTACAGCCAGGTGGAAGATCTACTAACTCTCAGGTATGATTCTGTAGAATGGAATCGATTTCACTTTTGATGGCTTCTTTTCACAAATGACCATCTGGAGAAGATATAACTTCTTTATAGTTTTGAGGATCATTCTCCATCAAGTATGTGAGAAAATCAGGGCCAAACGTCTTAGAAGTTTTGGTCCTTTTGTTCCGTCTAGGCTCATCCTCATCTTCTTCAACTGGATCTTTACTACTGTCAGAAGCAGAAGATTCCATTGTCCGTTTAATAGGAGTTAACTGTTTAGAAGACTTACAAGGAAATATATTTTCAAAGAATTGTGCATTCCTAGACTCCATAATTGTGTTCGGATGAATATCAGGTACATTTGAATAATGCACAAGGAACCTATATGCACTACTATTTTGTGCATAACCAATGAACACACAATCAACTGTCTTAGGTCCAATCTTGACCTTCTTAGGAGGAGGCACCACAACTTTAGCAAGACACCCCCACATTCGTAAGTATTTATATGAAGGTGTCCGATTTGTCCAAAGTTCATACGGAGTCTTATCCATATTCTTTCTTAACACTTTATTCAAGATGTAATTTGCGAAAAGAATAGCCTCTCCCCATATGTTCTATGGTAATCCAGAACTAATCAACATAGCATTCATCATTTCCTTTAAAGTTCTTTTCTTATGTTCAGCAATTTCGTTCTGTTGAGGTGAATAAGGTGCAGTAGTTTGGTGAATTATTCCATGTTTAGCACAAAATTCACCAAATGGTGATTCATATTCATCATCACGATCACTCCGTGGCACCTTTATTTTCTTACTAAGTTGATTTTCAACTTCATTCTTATAAAGAATGAATTTATTAATAACTTCGTCTTTGCTTTTAAGCAAGTACACATATCAATATCTCATGCTATCGTCGACAAAAGTAATAAAATACATATTACTGCCTCGTGTTTGGACAAATTTCAAGTCTCATACATCACTGTGGACTAGTCCCAATGGCTCGATACTTCTTTCAATACTATGAAACGAAGACCTAGTAAGCTTAGATTCAATGCATGTTTCACATTTATGATTTGAATCAATTTGAAACCTAGGAAAATAATTTAGTTTGCTTAGTCTACATAAAGCATTGTAATTTACGTGACCTAATCTACCATGCCACAGATTAGGAGACTCAAGCAAGTAAACAAAAGGAGTTTTCTCATTACTCATAACAGTTGGGGTCACATCAATTACATTCAATTTAAACAGGCCATCAGTCATATAGCATTTCCCAACATAAACTCCTATTTTGTTAATTACCAGTTTATCCGTCTTAAAGACCATGCGGAACCCATTCTTGCTCAGAAGAGACCCAGAGACTAGATTCTTGCGAATCTCTAGCACGTACAGCACATTAATCAGAGTAAGCTCTTTGCCAGATGCCATCTTCAGGATCACCTTGCCTTTACCAAGCACTTTAGAAGTTGCAGAGTTTTCCATGAACAACTTTTCACCATTTGTAACTAGTGCAAAAGTAGTAAACATGCTCCTGTTGGAGCAGACATGGCAAGTAGCCCCAGTGTCCAGCCACCACTCCTTTGGGTTAGACCCCACGAGGTTAACCTCACTAATCACCGCCGAGGTTTAGCTCAGACATTTCATCTGAGAGATGATCTCTCTCATATCCAACCATATTAGCCTGAGGACGCTGCTTATTATCCCTCCGAGGCTGATTACAGTCTGTAGATCGAGGCCTAACTTTGTCACAATTGAAGCACTTTCCATTGAACTGGAACTTAGGTTTCTTTCCTACCCTACCTGCAGGCTTCAACTGAGACCCTTTCGTAGCCTTTTTTTATCTTTTCAATTTTCGTTACCCTGTTTGGCTTTATAGGAGTGAACTTTCTTAGTATTAGAACTTTGGCCGTACTCCAATACATTAGCCTTCTCAGAGTAAGAATTCTCTGACTTACGTTCAGCCCGTTTGTTATCCTCCTCAATGCACAGCTTGTTAATTAAATTCTCGAAAGACATCTCTTTCCTCTTATGCTGCAAATAGCTTTTGAAAGCCTTCAACTGAGGAGATAGCTTGTGAATAGCAGTAGCCACCTGTAGAGATTCCGACATGGTCAGACCCTCAGCATGCATTTTTTTGCAAAAGCACTTGATACTCATGTACTTGGCTCACCA
Source organism: Olea europaea var. sylvestris (assembly GCF_002742605.1). Classification (NCBI taxonomy): domain Eukaryota; kingdom Viridiplantae; phylum Streptophyta; class Magnoliopsida; order Lamiales; family Oleaceae; genus Olea; species Olea europaea. Next base: position 181,102 of record NW_019235387.1, read on the forward strand.
CTGAACGTGAATAAACCATTTCGAAGTCCATACACCGACTGGCTAAGAATTTCTTAGATCTGGCATCCTCGATCTCGTATTTCTTTTCTAAGGACTCCTAGAGCTCCTTAGCAGACTTTTTTACCACATATACGTGATACAGAGAATTCTGTAGGCCATCCAAGACATAGTTGCGGCACAAAAAATTAGCACTTTTCCAAGCGTCTCAAGCTACACGCCTATGCACATCAGTGTCATTTTCAGCCACGATAGGGACATCCTTAGTGAGGAAACGTGCAAAGCCCAACGTAGTGAGATAGAAAACCATCTTATTCTACCATGTCTTAAAATCAGTACTAGCAAACTTATCCTATCGAATTGCATGATTCACCGGAAATGGAGCCGAAAACGATGACAAAGGTGCCGAAGTCGCAGCTCTAGGCATTGGCAAAGGTATTGTGCCAAACTGGATTGCCGAGGCCGCAGCCGAAGACAAAGTTGGGTTCACTCCAACATGAGGAATCCCGCCTCCAATTATCTTGTCATTGGGAGAAATGTCAGTCGTGGTATCCATAGGGTTAACAACAGTCATTGCAGGATTTGGTACACCGGTACCAACAGTGTTGCTGTCGTTGTTCACATCGTTATTTCCATGTGACGCCATTGAATCGGAACAAACAACAAATAACTTAGAATAATTATAAGTTTGTAAAGTTGTATATAAATTCGAGATCAAGTTATCCGTTCAGAAAATAAAACTGTAAAGTTGAAAAACAGATTATTTTGTCAAATTATTAACAACTTTACAATCATTTAAAATGAATTAGAAATCATGCAAAAACCATGAACTGGAAAAATTGACAAAAACTAATGAACAAAATTTGATTTACTAAAACCAATTCGATTTAAGCTTGATGGTAAATATTAGAGAATCAAATCAAACCGAAGGCCTATGTATTTACAGTTTTCTTAAATCGAATTTGCCGCATCACTGGAGTGCAAGAGGTTTTGATCGGTGTTCGATTCCCAGAATACAATCGGTTGTTGGTTCACGCTGCACTACGTTAATCGCTTGCGAACTAGTTGTGATATACTCTATCTCACAAAGAAATTATAAGCACAAGAAAGAACTTGAAAGTGAGAAAAAGAATATTGTTGTTTAGAGGAAGAAGCTTGTATTTCACTTGTAATTTTTCAACCTAGAGAGACTCCTATTTATACCAATGGAAGAAAAGCTAGCTCATTAATCAAGGAATTAAACCATTCATTGATAAAGGAGTTAAAAATATGAAGGGACTTGAGTTACAACATATGAAGATACTTCTATTCAATATTTTTCATTCAATTCTAACATCAACTTGGGCTCATTTGGCAGGGTTTTTGTTTCTTGTAGAAGAGTTTCCTCAAAAGTCTTCAAACTCTAACTTTTTGCTCTTTGATCTTGATGATTAAGTGCTTTCATCCTCACAAATTGTGTTCTCTAAAGGTGTATTTATGTCTTCTTCAAATCTTGGAAGAGTTTTTGTTAAATTGGATTTTTAAAAAGATGAATTTCCATGAATATCTGGAGCCTTTTAATGGTGTACAAATGGAAATCTATACATGGTGGATAGGTTTCATTTCTAAACAGGAAAAAAAAAATTGTGGAACGTCTCCTTGTTTACTTATTTTTGAAAAAACTACTTTAAGTTAGTATTTTCTAAAAGTTTTTTTTTATAACACAAAGTACTTTCAAAAAATTATTTAAATATATTCATTTTTTTTTTTTACTCTTTAAAAGCATTGCTAAATGGACCATCTTAATTTAAAGGGGATACTAACAACTTATTTATGGCTTGTTCGATAGTAATTTTGAGAATTGATTTTTCGATCGTTGGAAAGAAAAGTGGATCCTACCTGAGAGAGAAGTAAAAAATAACGATTTGAATAGTGAAATAATGATCAAAAAATTAATTTTTTGGGATGAAAATTCAATATCAAACATGCACTTAGAATCATGAGATACATCAACACTAACTACTTTATTTAGTTTTTTTTTTTTTTTTTGACACCCAGGTGTCCACCTTACAGCGACTAATCCTGGGGTCTACGATCCAGCCCCTCTTCGCGCAGACCAGGTAAATCGTGGGTTGTGCCCCAAACTAGTCAGGGTCCAAGAGCCCTCCCCAACTGAACTGCCAAAGTGCCGAGCGAGTCAAACTCATGTATGCGCCTTGCCTTCCAAGAAACTCCTGTCTTTCAGGAAATATCCTACCTTTCAGGAGAAAATCTTGCCTTTCAAGAGCCTCATGAATTGAACCAGGGACCTCTGAACTGCCCGTCTTGAAGAACTCCGTCCTTTGCTAATTGGGATGTGCCCCGGGGGGCTAACTACTTTATTTAGTTGGTTGTAGGTCATGAGGACATGGGGTTTCATTTTAAAAAATCCAACCTAATTAAACACAGGTGTAACAAAAATTTCTTATATATTTTAAACTTATTTCATCTTTATTAGAAATGGGATTTACTTCAAACACAGGTGCCATAAAGAGATTAATGATACCTTCGGTAAGAATTTATAAAAGGTTTAGTTTATAAATAAATAGTAATAAGTGATGGATGAATGAATATTACGTTTAAGTTCTTTAGAATTTATTGTTTAAAATGATGTTTGATAATTTTTAAATGATTTATAAATTTTGTGGAAGTAATTCTTCAATGGAAAAAATACACAACTACTAGATTATAAGAATTAAAAATCATATTTCATAACTAACAATCTTATACTCCCTCTGTCTCATTTATATATGCTTACTTTCCTTTCTTTTTTTTTTTGTCCCAACTATATATTTCCATTTCTTTATTTTTGAGCCTCATTTTAAGAGAAATAATGCATTTTAAATAGTGATTGATGGATAATGCATGGTTAAAAATTAAGAAAAAGTTTTAGATTTGCTTGTAACATTATTTTATTAAAGAATATGTAGTTAAAAATGAGTTTTGAAAAAATAAATTTTGAGAAGAATGAGGCTCAAACAAGGGCTAAGAATATTTTGTTTTGTTCATTTATTAATATACTCTTATTTAATTTGTCGAGTTACAATTAATTTTTCCCACGTAATCTTGAAATTGTACAAATATAAATGAGAGTAAACTAGGAAAGTTTTTAACAAAAATTGTTTTTTCAATAACATTAAATAAGGTTTTTTTTTAATCCGTGTGAAAAATAAAATCAACCTATTTAAATTGGAGGGAGGAAGTAAAAAAGTTGCAAAAATTAGGTGATAAACACAATATAATAATTTATAATATAAAGATAATATAATCTAAATTAGGATACAATATAGTTTAAAATATATCCTAAAGAATAGCAGATATTTATCTCCTCTCACAATCAAATTTTGAATTTCTCTCTCTAAACTTTCTTGATTTTTAGAATCTCTCGAAAGTCATTAAAATTTCTAAATCACTAAAACTTCTTCATTATGTATTAACCAATTTAATTAATCTTCATTATCACATGATTTGTGAAATTAAACTAATATTCCTTATTTTTTGAATATATGCTTTTTATATGTAGGATTTTGGGTAATTTTTCCTTCTTGAATTCTAGTTGGGCTCACGAAAGCCCTAAATAGAAGTTTCAAATCATGTCCTTCATACGAGGAATAGATCACGTTGGGCTTCTGACGGCCCGAACAATAAATATTGGGTAAATTAGACCCACTACCCTAAAAAATTAACTAAATTGATTAATACCCTAATAATTAATTAAGCCAATTAAGAACGTATTTAATACGTTCTAAAAACCCCCCAAACCACGCCATCCCGGTCCCCAGATTCCCAGGCCACTTCATCTTCTTCCCACCTTCAATAATACCCAATTAAACCAAAATCAAAATCCAGAAAATCCAATCAAATTCAGATTTAACCATGGAAATTTATATCAATGCATTTCCACGAGTGTTTGAGAACATTCGAGCTATCCCTTTATTTGAGAAGCTGATAACACTAATCTTCTTTCTCGTCGAAACGGGCAAAACCATGAGTGTCTCGACAGCCAAAGCTAATAGATGAAGAGGAATCATAGGTGCTTAGTTTCGAGACTACTGTGATGATATTGTCTAGAGTTTCTTCCTCGACTTGCATTGTAGTAGAAACCTCCTCTGCCTAACGCCTGGCCTTCCAAGTAGTGGCCACTGCCTCAGGCCAGCAACTGTTAGCTCTGAAGCGGTTCCCATCTCGAAAATGTATTTTATAGTTGAGGAAATATCAGAAACTGATTTTGGCTGTAAAACTACTGATGGCATGAAATGGTATATATTCCCAAAATCCATTGTTGCATGTTCATTCTTTTCAAAGGTTAAGTGCCCCTTAAGCCTATCTGCAACTGATGAATGTAAGATTGGGATTGGAAGGTTCTTCCTTCTGATTTTGATATTCGTATGTGATGTTATGCTTTTTAGAAATTTTCACAGCTTCCAAGTTGTAAACAGAAGTAATAGAAGGAAATTTAGCGAGGAAATTCTGGCCCTATTAGTAAAAGTTGAAAAGCAATGTTGTTGCTATAAATGATTATTTCTTTCCTCCACCTTCTTGAACTTAATAATACTTGAAATTTGCTCTTTTAAGTTTTTAGTCATTCTATAGTTGACATAACAAATTTGTAAACTATTGTTGTAAGCATTGCTTGATCTTGTTTGTGTGCTTAAATCATATGAGGAACTATAGAAATAGATGATGATGAATGTAATTGTGTCTGCATCTATAATAAAGAAAATGAAAATGATGTTCGTGTGAAGCTTGACTGGGGTGAGGAAACAGGATATTGGAAGTGAAGAATTGAGTTTGTGCTAGTGGGCTAAGTGAAGACTAAACTATTCTGTTATGTAGTGGGTTGGTTGATTGTATTGGGTTTGGGATCATGATGCCTTAAACGCATATGTTGTTATGTAGAGCTGTTATGTAGTTCGTGTGTATGGCTTTGGGTCTATTCAGAAATCAAGGCCATGAAATATACACATTTTTACTTAATTTATAGGTAAGCTGATGCACTTATTCATGCTTCTTGATCAGAAGGTTCTTTACATTTTACTATTTCTAGATGAATCAAGTTGATATGTTAGTTAATAGAAGTAAAATATATAATTACAAAGAGACAATATGCAAAAGAAATTCAACTATCTACTGGATCTATTATATTGTTTTGATTTATTTGTTTCTTTTTGAATTTTTGTCTTCCAAAGCCAAGTTAATATGTTAGTTAATAGAAGTAAAATATAATTACAAAAAGACAACATATAAAAGAAGTTGTGTCACTTTTTTTAAATTCTCATTACTTTTTTTGAATTTTTGTCACTTTTTTAATGTTTGTCACCTTCTTGATTTCTATCTCTTTTTTAAATTCGTCACTTTTTTTTTAGTCACTTTTTTGTGCGTTTCCCTTTTTAAAATTTGTCACTTTTTTGAAATTTTGTCACTTTTTTTTTTTAATTTTTGTCACTTTTTTAATGTTTGTCACCTTCTTGATTTCTATCTCTTTTTTAAATTCGTCACTTTTTTTTTAGTCACTTTTTTGTGCGTTTCCCTTTTTAAAATTTGTCACTTTTTTGAAATTTTGTCACTTTTTTTTTTTAATTTTTGTCACTTTTTTAATGTTTGTCACCTTCTTGATTTCTATCTCTTTTTTAAATTCGTCACTTTTTTTTTAGTCACTTTTTTGTGCGTTTCCCTTTTTAAAATTTGTCACTTTTTTGAAATTTTGTCACTTTTTTTGAGTTTGTGAAAAAAAGTGACAATTTTTTATAAAAAAGTGACATTGTGTCACTTTTTTATTTTACACAGTATTTTTTACTTTCTAAAAACTTTTCATATGATTTTTCAAAACACATCTAATTTTAAGGGTATTTTTGTAAGTTGCCCATAAATATTTACTCTATTTCCCTGAAAGAATCTTTTTTCTTTCACAAAGTTGCCAACACAAAATGCCATTCTCTCACTAAAAACAGCCAATCCTCCAGAGAGTACGACTCCACAGTTTACAAGAAACGATTATACCAAAGCTCTGTTAAACGTGCAGCCAACAAGGTTGCATTGGAACTTCAAATTTTCGTGACAATTTTTCACTATATAAACAGCTACTCTTATAGCAATAATCATCAGCACTCAATTAAAAAGGAGGGGTCAAATTTCAGTAAAAAGAAATTAAGATGCCTACAGTTGAGCACCTTCTTCTGTTGGATTTCTGGGTCAGTCCGTTTTCGACGAGGGTGAAAATTGCACTAGCTGAGAAAGGGTTGTCGTATGAAATTCAAGAGGAAGACTTACTAGGAGGGAAGAGTGATTTGCTATTGAAATCAAACCCTCTTTATGCTAAAGTTCCAGTGTTGCTTCACAATGGGAGACCCGTCGTTGAATCCACCAACATCGTGCATTATATCGATGAGACATGGCCATCACCTCAGTTGCTTCCCGCTTGCGCTTATGGAAGGTCTCGGGCTCGCTTTTGGGCTGATTTCATAGACAAGAAGGTTTGTTTACTCCACGAAGAACACTTTCTTACATGCATGTACTCTATGCCTGGTTTTTGCACAATCCTTAAAATAGGTTGAATGGTCTAGTCTAAAAACTAAACTTTACATATGCAACAAACATAATTATCAGGGCCGGCCCCGAGAATTTTGAGACCCTAGACAACTCATCAATATGAGGCCTTTGAACGTAAATTTTTTACCAACGTAAAAATACTTTAAATGTTTAAATAAATAACATATTTATATTTTAGAAGAAGATTGGGTACAATCTATAAGATAGAATTGCAAAAAAATAAAAAAAAATTCCAACAAATCTAGAGACAAGGTTAACATAATATTTAGCGAAATTATCCTGTTTGTGGAAAAAAAATTGTCATGTAAGTAATTATCTTTAAAATTATTAATTAAAAAAAACTTGAATGAAGTGTAATTTAGATATCATGAAATAGTTTTTAAGAACCATAATTTGAAATCCTTTGAATATTGTAAGGATGACTTGTAAAGAGAAACATAATTTTCAGTTATAGAAAGTACAAAATTTAGTGACTAGATTGTAAAATAGTGAGAAATATATAATTTTTAGATGATAATGTGATGACTTATGATTATTTAGTGATTAAAAACGTAACTAGATTTTTATGATTTTGATTCAAAAACCTTTTAATAAATTTGAGATTTTGAGGGATTAATGTGAAAATAAGTTTTGAAATCAATAATGTATTTGTACCAAATGTGTATTTATTGGAGTATCAAAATTATCCTATCAACATTGGACTCATTCCGAAACTTGTGATAAATAACACATTATAGACTTGAGAAAATGTTAATTTGGATAAAACAAATTCAAGTTATAACATTAAAATAACTACTTGATATGTAATATTAGTTTTTAAATTAAATCAGATTACCCTAACAACATTGAGCTCGTTTGGTAGCTCAAAATTAATCATGTTTATTAAACTTGAGAAATATTAATTTGAACAAGATTGTACTAAGTTAGAATCAACAAAAAATAATGTAGTAAAAGTAATTTTTATATCTATTTTTTAAATTTAATTGGACTTCTTAAGTTAATTGTTTTTTATTTTTGAAGCCCCCATATGATTTGAGGCCCTAGGTTATTGCCTTGTTAGCCTTACCCCAGGGCCGGCCCTAATAATTATCTAAATTATGTCCTTGTCCAGGAGCAATTTTCTTTAAATTTTAAGTAAATTTCGGAACGTTACACAGTGCAAGCGGTTCCCATACCAACAGCAATAGTTGACAAGGAAAAAAATAATAATAAAATAAAATAAAAAATAGAAAAGCAACAATGCCTTCAGAGTGTAGAATGCAAAAATAAAGGGGCACATAGGGCATTTCTTGGTCCACTTTAATTGTTGGGAAAGGAAGCAATCAACAATTGCTGCTAAAGCAGGACCCACTTGCATGTTTCAAAATTTGCCTAAAATTTGAAGAAAAAGGATCGTAGACGGGGGCTATATTGAAACACTCCAGTATGCACTATTATTATTATTATTATTTAAATAATTCTAGTAGTCTAGTATTAGATTGAACCATTTACTCTAAAAATTTAAGTTGTTCAATTACGAAACTACCTATATTATCAATAAAGTTCTTTCGATGTTTCAGGTGTTCAATGCAGGCAGCAATATATGGAAGAGCAAAGGGGAGGAGCTTGAGGCTGCTAAGAAGGACTTCATTGATATTCTCAAGACGCTGGAAGGAGCCATGGGGGCAAAGGACTACTTTGGGGGTGACAAATTTGGGTTTGTCGATGTTATTCTCATTGGCCTAACAACTTGGTTTCACGTGTTCGAGAAATTCGGAGGATTCAAGATTGAGAAAGAGTCTCCTAAATTTGCAGCCTGGATTAATAGATGCAAGGAGAGAGACAGTGTTGCCAAAAACTATATTGATCCTCAAAAGGCCTACGAGTTTGTCGGCTTGTTAAGGGAGATGCATGGTGTTGAATAGTGAAATTACCGATGGCTAGTTAAAACTTAAAAATGTGTCTTTTAAAATAATAATATTAGGAAAATAAGTGCAAAATAATTATCTTCCTTTGTATGTACAATTCTCTTGTGCTTGCAAATGGAAGACTGTAAGGGGAATATTTGTGGATAATAATTGCATTGAAATTCTATCATGTTTTGTAGTAAACCCCTTTGTGCTTATCTTTCGAGTGTGTTTTTTTTTATTTTAATGATAGAGAAGTGAAATTTACAAGATATTTTCTAAATTAATCTAATCAAATTTTAAGTAATTTACAACATAAGAATGTTATTTTATATTTTAAAAAATAGTGCATTAGACGTAGAGCATTGCCATTTTTTAGGCAAATCGGCATGCCGAGCCTTGCTAAGTTGTAATTATCACGAATGAAATTTATCCGTTTAAATCTACTCATCATTTTTGTTAGGTCATTGAGTTCTAGCTTCTCAAGTTACTCGAAGTTTTCTTAAATTAAATTACCATAAATCATCTTTAATAGTACTGCACATGGCACAATGGAATTAAGTAGTCCAACTTTAATTTTCAAGAACATTAATAATCAGGAAATTAAGCTTTAACTATCCTATGATCGGTGGAAACGAAACGCAAGAATTGAGATTTAATGGACACCAATTTGAAGTATAATACAAGTCGCAAAATAGCACGAACAAGATTAAAGTAAAAGATGAATTAAGCAAAGGAACGACAAATTTATTAATATGGAGATAATTACAACTGGACAGCAATGAAACTTCTATAAAACTGACAGAGGAGTCTTGTATTTATAGTACACTTGGTCTAACCCTAAAAAAGTCCCAAAAAGGTAGAAATATATAATTTAATTAGACTCCTATTTGAGTCACACTTCTAACAATCTCCACCCTGACTCAAATTCCGGTGCAACGAACAAAACTCCTAGATTTCAAATCCGTCTGCAACAAAATGAACTGACCAATCTCCTCAACGCAATATCTAAACTCTCCATCATCAAACTATCGTCCTCTGCACGACGTCCACAAGCGACACTCGAACCCAAAACCAGGGTTCCCGAAATTCCACCAAGGAATTACCGTTGACGAAAAAGGGTCGAAGCACACCTTGTAGTAGAAACCATACCACATGCTCAGAAGGTCCCTTGCCAATATTGTCACCTTCAATGATTTCTAAAGCATTACAGACATCTCCAAAACTGTACCTACGCTCCATGAGTCCATTGACATTACAAGAACACAATGTATCCGCTAAAATTGGTGGCAAAGCAGAATCACCAACACTTCCTTGAGCAAAATTCTTAATTGACCCAGAGCCAAACTCGAGATGTACTGTACCAAATTGAATGTCCACCACGGTACTGAACTTGTTCAAATATCTCTGAACTGGTTCTGCGCTCACCTGCAAGATGTACAACTGGAATTTCCTTCGTCCCTCCAGTACAATCCGGACACCCCTTCGAACCTTCAAGACTCCACCTCCACCAGAAATTTGTACCATTTTTCATCCAAGGTACTCGTAATATGAGATTCTTTGTCAAGTCTGGAACATAGCAAACTTGATCAAGTGTCCTCACTGTTCCATCCTATAGCCTCAATCTGACCCGACCGATTCGTGCAACCCGACAAGATTGGTTATTTTCCATGACAACTTCATCTTATTTCACCGTCTCATAAGTTTGAAACAAAACTCTATTGGGACACATATAATATGAACAAGCAGAATCTAGAATCCACTCCTGAGGTTTGAATTCCCTGTCAGATACAGCCAACATCACATCTTCATTATCACAAAAATTTTCAGCAATATTAGTCTCGTTTCGAATTACCTGATTGCCCCGCATGATTTGTATATAAATCACATTTACCTTACAACTTGTCGCAATTTTTCTTGATGTGTCCTTTCCTCTTGCAGTAATAACAATACACATTGCTGTACCTCACCTTCGATCTAACCCTCCGTCGATCACCATTAGTAACAAGAGCATCCCCACTCCTAGATGTAGGATCTCTAACCAACAGCTCCATCTTCTTCTTTGAGAATAGGGTGTCGTATACCTCCTCAATGGATAACGTGTCAGACTATACAGAATAGTATCACGAAATGATGAAAAAGAATTGAGTAACGAACACAATAGGATCAAGGCTAGATCCTCTTCATCATATTTTACCTTCAACGTATCCAAATCTGCAACGATCTCCTTGAACACAGCAAGGTGGTTCTGCAGTGACCCTCCTTCCGCCATGCGATGAGAATACAACCTTTGCTTTAGAGTCAGTTTGCTCGTCAAACTCTTTGTCATGCACAACTGTTTCAGCTTGAGCCACAAAACAGTCTCTGTCTTTTTCTTCAAAACCTCTTGCAGCAAATTATTGGATAAATGAAGTTGGATTTGCACTAAAACCTTCCGATCATTCCGTTGTTTTTCCTCCATGGACAAGTTTGCTGGCATCCTATCAAAATCCAGCAAAGCATCATCAAGATCCATCTGCGCCAATACAGCTCTCACCTTTACTTGCCACAGCGAAAATCTTGTATTACGATCCAATAGTGGAATTTCATACTTCAATGAAGTCATCCTTAAAAAATCTCAACCAAATCACAAAAAACCTGCAACTTGCAACACTCAAAACTGAAAACTTCCGAACGTGCAAGGGGTAAAACAGTCCAGAACCACAATTTTGCCCAAAACTGAAATTGGACACCATCACAAGGTCTGTCTTGTCGTCTGGAGAAAACTGCCTGAAGACACCGTCACTGGAAAACCCCTCACGTGCCTCCACGCGCCTTGCCGGAGTTCCACCCGCCGGCGACCAGCCGGTCATGCACCAACGAACTGCAATCCTTTCTGGACTGTCTCTACCTGCTGAGTCCACTGGTGGCGTTCGTTTCTCCAAAAGATAAGTAGTTTCATTGGATAATGCACAAACAGATCCGGTAGAAAATCGAAAAAACTGGAAAGATTCGTTTTCTGATTTTTTGGTAATTTTCAGACCAATTTTCGATCAGTTTCAGATCAAAAATCCACCAATAACCTCGCTTTGATGCCACTTATTGGGATCGGTGGAAACGAAACGCAAGAATTGAGATTTAATGGACACCAATTTGAAGTATAATACAAGATCACAAAATACCACGAACAAAATTAAAGTAAACGATGAATTAAGCAGAAGAACAACGAATTTTATTAATATGAAGATAATTAAAACTGGACAGCAATGATACTTCTATAAAATTGACAGAGGAGCCTTGTATTTATAGTACACTTGGTCTAACTCTAAAAAAGTCCCAAAAAGGTAGAAATATATAATTCAGTTAGACTCATATTTGAATCACACTTCTAACATATCCCAGGGTCCATTTCTTCATTGCAATGTCTCTCGATAATTTCCATTTTGATGTCTCTAATGCAATGAACTTAGTGAACTTTTTCAAAATCTAATTTAGTTGCAAAAAGACGACCTCTTTTACAAATAAGAATATATTTTATTGGAATCAGCTTTAAAATCAATTATTTTGGCGCGACTTTCATAAGAGGAAGGTCAATTTAGGAGCTTAGTAAAATTGGTAAGTGTTATGTTTTAGGTTTAATCAACTTTAGATATAAGCACTTTTGATATATAGTTGATACTAGGGCTAGACATGGTCTAATTCGATTCGATTCTAACGAGAATCTAACTAAACCAGAAACTTTTGAGTATTTAGTCAATGAAATCGTCTAGTCCAAATTTAATTATGGAATCATTCAGATTTAGTTCCATTCGGTTATCAGGTTCCATATTATAATTAAATTTTTTTAATATTTATAAAATTACATTAATTCAACTAATAATATGTACAATTTTAAATCTTACAAAATAACGTGATCGAATCTTATGTGTCTTTTGCGTCTCTCTTTACTGAGTTCGTCATAAATTTGATTGTTAAAATTACAGGAAGAGAAAAATAGCGAGCTCAAAATAATTAAGAAATGCATTATTGAGTTTCAATTCGATTTATCCAAAATGATAGAAACGGCACTACGGTAGAGTAACAGATTTGGATAAAACATGTGTCAATTTGATTAAGTTGGTTTTGAATTGAAAATTAAAAATAGAAAAATCATATTTGTGGGTTTGAATTAAATTAACTAGTTAGCAAATTTATTTAGAAAAAATAAAATAATTTGGCTTATTTAAAATATATTAATTAAAAAAATTAGAAAAATTCGGTTCTTATTCGGTTCTTGATCTAGAACCGAGAATCGAATTGAACCTATTCAAGTGTTTTACTTAAGAAGAACTGCTCGATTCGGATCAATTCGGGTTCATTCGGTTGATTCGGTTCAAGAGTTTGTCCAGCCTTAGTTGATACAATTTTATGACAAATATATTATTTAATTAATATTAAATTAAATTAAATAATAGAGCCCGTAGATTTAAATCTTAGTAGTTTGTTGATCATAAGGAGTTGCGATTGTGAGATATAAATTACTTATGATTGAATCTTAAATTATCTGTGGTCCTAAATAATAACGAGATACAGATATCATTATTACAGATAGACCATCACATGTGGCATTTCTTACTTGTAAAGTAGTTGATCTCACAAGTTAAAGTGTGGTGACATTTAAATGGACACGTGGATATTTTGTTATAAAACAAAATATTGGAGACTCGCTAGGAGATTTTACATAGATAACTATCTGAGTGTCGGTGGTTAATCTTTAATGTTTGGTAGTGGAATTAGTCCTTTAACTTGAGGTCATCATAGTGCCTTATATGAGGATAGTCATACTTTGGTGATGTTGGATATTGTTTTACCAAAGGCTGTTAATACGGTATCGTTCGAGTATTTCAAAAATCATATGAATGTTGTGAATGACCAATAAATGATTCGTTACTTTTAGATAGTAAGAGATTATGATCTACATTTCATTCAGTTAAGTTGATAACGTAGTCTTTGGCCAATATGTACTCATTAGTCGAAAATGAGTTTTAAACTTGTGTTGACTTAATAGTGGAATGAAAGATATGATAAATAATTGAGATTGACATTTATCTATATTTCGTAACTGAACGGATCATGTTGACGAATGGATTATAACTTCATGGTAAACGAACAAGTTTGGTTTTGTCATACCACATGACATTTTTCATCACATGTATTGCCCTGATACATTGCTAGATGCCAATATAGGACGACGAATGTGAATTTGTGATAAATTAAGAGCAGTGTCTTAATGTATCAATTTTGATTAGATCAAAATAATAATTTACGTCGTTAGGTATCGCGATTAAGAACTTAATGTGTCATACACAAAAGGAGAACTATAACATTAAGATTTACCAATTAATTAATTTAAAAAGTGTTGGATAAATTAATTAATTGTGTTGCTTATTAATAGGCCCAAATTAATTAATTGGATTACTTAATTCATGGACCGGATTAATTATATGAGTTAATTAAATATTGGATCAGGCTAATAGATGGGTAAGCTTGTTTGAGCTTATATAAATAAGTAGCTAGGGTTAAAAAATTGTAGAGATTTTTCATTCATCTTGTTACCATAAGAAAAGTAAACCCTAATTCTCTCTTAATCTTGTTCCTTGTGTGAAAGTCCATTGGAAATTGGACAATTGGATAGCTGTGATGGTAGATTAAGATTGTTGGAACAAAATAAATGCAAAGGAGTTTGTAGATTTCAACAAATGTATAATTTCTATTACAAATTCTATCTAAATGCAAAGCAGATTATTGGTGGGAATTGAATTTTTTTTTTTTTTTGCTATGCATGATTAAGTAAATTCTCAACAAAATTGGCATGAGAGCCTTTTCGAGAATAAAAATAAAATATTAACTGAGCAACTGACGAAATGACAATTAGTGATTTTGATTAAAAATTAATATCTTTTGTTGATTTAGATAGAATCATCGAAATTCGAAAGTGTTGCCATTGAATATTACCGAAACTCCTTCATCAGGTATTATTGAATATCAAGGACAATATCGTTAGTGATGTTGAAAATTAAGGACGATGCTTCAAGCCACTGATGAGAAAGTATGACTATTAATGATTTGATAGGAACGTAGTCGTAGAATTTCATTGAATGGAATGGTAATTTTAATATACCGCAGCCATAAAAGATACAAAATAGAAATATAGTTAGAGCTGAACATGGTTCGATTCGATTCTAACGAGAATTGAAGAAGACCAGAAGTTTTCGGATATTTAATAAGTGGAACCGTAGGAGTCAAATTTAATTATGGAACCGTTCGAGCTTGATTTTGTTTAGTCGGTTCGGTTCCCAAGTTCTGTACTGCAATTAATTTTTTTAATACTTATAAAGTTACATTAATTCACCTAATGATATATTTAATCTTAGTTCTTACAAAATAACGTAGTCAAATCTTATGTATATTTTGCATCTCTCTTTGTAGAGTTCTTCATAAATTTGATTGTTAAAATCATAGGAAGAGAAAGACAGCGATCTTAGAATAGTTAAAAGGAAGACCGTTGAACTTCAATTCGATTTGTCCAGAACGATAAAAATGGGCACTATAGTAAAATAATAGATTTGGATAAAACTTAGGTCAATTTGATTAAATTAGATTTTGATTGAAAATTAGAAATATGAAAATCATATTTTTAAATTTGAGCTCAATTAACTAGTTAGTAAATTTATTCAAAAAAAAAAAAATCCCTCTAAACGCATACTAAATGACGTCTATTACAAAGATGAAAATCAATCGCTTATCCCACTAAACATTTTCTTCGATCAGGATTGAGAAAATATTATGCCTCGTCCAGTCAGGAAATTAGAGGAGGGACGAAGTACATGTTCGTTGTCCCAGCTCTTATTTTTATTTTATTTATGTTTTTAAATTTAGATTATATACGAAAATAAAAACTAATAAATAAAGCAACGCAGTAAATGAGAATGTTTTAATTACTACCATGTTTGCCTCTTGAAAACTCCAGTAGGGAGTGAGACGGAGAGGGTCGTTCTATTTAATTACCATCTTTATCTTTGTAGATGAGAAGGTAAGATGTGACCTGAAATTCATAAACACGACTGTTCTTCTAATACTTATCTTATAATCTTTCACAAATCTTTGACATTATAAGCAACATATTTTTAGGTCACATACGTCGCATATGGATGTTTTGATCCAAGCATGTTTCCTAGTTTCTGTCAATTAGGGGAACCTAATGTTTTGTATCATCTTCTAAATGCATGTGGACATGATAAATCTCAGCCTTGTGTTCAATGGACATGTCCCACGTACATAGACTTTATAAATCAAGTCAGCCCATAAAATAAGTGGCTTTGAAGTGTGACAAATCCTCATGTGGAAACTGACCCACCTAGTCGATATGTTAGGTGATTCTTTATATGCTAAAACCATATTCCCTCGTCGACGAAAAATGTAATTTGTACGTAGAAATGTTTATAGAAGTCCGATAGAAAGAATTAGTGTTATGAAAAATTAACTAATAGAGGTTGTCTTAAAAACGTATTGTCCTTGAGATTCAACTAAACATAGACATAGCAATACTCTTGGGACAAAGCCATATTGGCTTCGGGGTTATCCACAAGCACAATAAAGTGACAATTGCAGTTTGTGCTAAATGCATCGATGGTGGCTTAATGAAAGAGGACACTGAGACAGTGGCTATCCGCTAAAGATGAATAACATCCATATCTCCATTGACAAAATCGACGCACTTCGGATAATTCAGAATTTGTAAGCAGACTTTAGCTTCACAGCAAATGCAATATTCCTCGGTGATATTGTAGCTCTTCTAAGAGTTGTGAATTGTGGTTATTGTTGCTTCATGCCTCGAGATGGGAAATGATCTCTTATAATTGGATTTCTTTTATATTGCTATTTATAAACCATGACGTGGAAGGAAATTTATAATAATGAAATTATATTAACTTTTAAAAAGTCGTATTGCCCTCTTTCTTTTTTCTTTTTTGTTTTTTTTCATTTTTTAATGTACAAACCAAGCAATTTTTTTACTGCTGTTAATTTCTACTTCTGTCCCGGTGTAACATCAATATTTGTATCAAGCATGCTGGATTGATTATGTTATGTGTGGAAAATGGAAATCTAGTAGACAGAATAAAGGGACCTACCTCAAATGGCCATTTCGGGTTGTCCTGAAGGATTGTCCGTAACAAAGCTTCCAACTATACAAATTCTATCGTAAACGACGTCTTGAGATTTGAAGTGTAAAATTATTGGCCTAGCACGACTATATTGTGTTTAAGTTGGGTTGATTGGGATGTGATAATTCGAGTCTTGAGTACTTATCCTAAAAGGTTAATATTATAAAAAGGAATAATCTAAGTTTTTATATGTTGGTATAATTTATTTCGTCTATTTATATACAATGTCACCAATCTTAAGTGAACAAATTATTTGTTTTACCTTTCTCAGCTTTGAAACTACCGTTACTCTTATAATTCCACTTTATAGAAGATCCTTGATATTAAGAATAATAATAACCAAAATCCTTATATGTTGATTATTTGTTTTTAACTTGAACCCATATACGGTTTATCTTTTAACAATGAACTATTTTATCTAAAATTAAAGTTAAAATAGAAAGATTAATGTATTAATTTAAACTTTATCTTTAACGTCTTCTATCGCATGTAGAAAGGATTTATTTACTTTCCAATGTCTAAAAATGCATGTAACTGTTCTAATCATAAATAAATAATGATGAAATTTGAACCGAAATTTTTTATTTTTATGGACTTCATTACGAACGTAATGAAAGAGTGCAAGAAGAGTTAATTGTTCCAATGATCATTGAACTTTGGTTCATATCTTTGATTGATCACTGAAGTTTAAAACGCTGACTTTTGATCACTGAAATTAAGTCAATGTCTTCGATTACTCACTGAACTTATGTTCATGTCTTAAATTGTTCATTGAAATTTAAAATGTCAAATTTTGGCCACTAGATTTTGGAATATGTTGTACGTTACTCACAAGCATAATTGTTGAATTTTGAAAAATATCAAGTTTACAGTGAATAATGTACAGCATTTTTCAAAATTTAGTGAGTAATGTACAATATTTTTCAAAGTTCAGTGAATAATGTACAACATTTTTTCAAATTTTAGTGGCCAAAACTTAACATTTTAAATTTTAGCAAGCAATCTAAGACATAAACCTAAATTCAGTGACCAAAATTCGATATTTTAAATTTCAATAACAAATCAAAAACATGAATCTAAGTTCAGTGATCATTGAAACAATTAACTCGTTAAGAGATACCAGATGGACCAAACCCCACCTCCCATAACTGGCCAACAAACAAAGGTTGGAATCTCACCCTTTTGAATCTGCATTTGAGTTTATTTTTCTTTACCCAATATTAAATTATAAATATTAATAAATAGTTTTTTCTACCTCCAAGCTTCTTTAGTTAACTAGACAGGGAAAAAAAATAAAACCACAATCTAAATAAGAACTAAAGGAACACCTGATTTAATGTGATTTGACTATATGCTTATGTCTATTTATTAGTCGAACTTCAGTTAAATCTTTCACTATCAAATAATGTTGTACACTCAATTTTCCTAGCACAACTAGAGGATAAATTTAACAATGAATTTATCACCGACACCATGAATATCAAAAATAACGTTAAATTATTATAGATTTTTATCGAAATAACCGTAGAAGAGAGGAAATAACAGTGGCTCATCATTTTCAGATTGATCAGGGGGGTAACGGGGACACATCGATTGATGGTAGGGTATTAAATCGACGATTTTTTGGGGTTGGGAGTGCTCTGCACGACCACAATTCTGGCCCTTCATTCAACAGCATTTCTGGCCGGTAGACAACTTTGTTCGATAGGCAGTTTTTTGAATCTTGGACTCAAAATCTGGGCTGTTCTATGCATGATAAATTCTCAACAAAAATTGCCTATGATTACTTTAGGCATAAAGGTACTTTGAAGCCGTGGGGAGGAGAAGTTTGGAAGCCATGCATCACTCCGAAGCATTCTTTCTTGCTTTGGTTAGCAGCCCAATCAAAGCTACTAACTAAAGACAAACTACTCTTCTTGGATATTGATCGGAGGTGTGTTTTTTGTGGACTTTTTGAGGAAACTTGTGACCATCTATTCTTTAAGTACTCCTTCACTTCCTCATTATGGGGGAGCATTAGGAGATGGCTTGGCATTACAAGATCTATGTCTACACTTGCCATTGCGCTTAAGTGGATGAAAAAGGAGAATGTGGAATTTCGTGGCTGACCAAGACGAAGACAGTTGCTCTTGCTAGCACAGCTTACTACATATGGCTTACGCGGAATAGGAAGATTTTTGAAGACCTCCCGGCTGACTTGGATTCTATTGCTAGAAGGATCAAGACACACGTATACAAAGTCATGTTTACTTTATATCCGAATGTCTTGATTCTTTTTGAATCCTTGGCCGTGGATCATTGATCTCTTATGTATTTTGCCTTCTTTGTGTCCCCCGGGTATGCCCGGAGTAGTTGTTTTGGTTTTGGAGTTTGATTTGTCCGGGAATGCCCGGTGTACTTGTACTTATCATTGACTTTGTTTCGCCCGGGTATGCCCGGTGTACTTGTATTTTATTTGGACATTGTCTTGCCCGGGTATGCCCGGTGTATTTGTACATGGTACAATTTTGATCAATATATTCACATTTACCGATCAAAAAAAAAATTGGAGGCTCTAAGCGAAAATTTATTTTGAGGGATGTATACGAAAGAAGGAACTCCAACTCCTAATTTCCCGACAACTCAATGGACATCAAATTCTTGTATAAAAACTGAACCACAAAACAAAACCAAATCAAATCAAAGAAAAACTCGACATATCTGAAGATCGCATTTTCATTAGAACTTTAATTTTGATATCTCAGAAACTCAAATGTACCCTCCCAATGTCCAAGTTTTTACATTCAAACTGACTAGACAAGAATTAATTTATGAAATATTAGTCACATCCTCTCTCAAATCATAGAAGTTCTTTGATTAGATATTGACTATCACAATATCCAATTCCCCAGTTCAGACAATAAATAAGTGAATAAACAAGCAGAACAAGAGAGCAGAACCCGGATTCAAGAAAATCAATTTGCAAAAAAAGATCAGCAACGATGCCAAACCTCAAAAGTCTTCTTCAATGGCTCGTCAACAGATCAGCTACAATGAAAATTAGCAACATATCAGTTGACTTTTTTCCCAGATCAAGAGATCAAAAACTCAAAAAAAAAAAAAAGAAGAAAAAAAAAAGAATGTTTATGAGAAAGCTGACTTTTTTCCATCATAGTTCCAAATTGCTTGATGATATCTTCAGTAATGAACACCATTTTTTACTATGTTCTTCTCTACAGTCTCTATAGATTCAAACCCAGATTTCAAACGTATTTCATCGGTGGAAAATCTGGAGAAAGGGTTAAATTATGAAAATATAAAAAGGAACAAACAAGTAATCAACAAACTGAAATCTGAATTGAAGAAGACGACTTACTACCTTTTGGTCGAATCAATCCCTTGCCTTCATTTTCCTTCCCGTCCCTTCAATTTCCTTCCCGTGTCCTTCAATTTCCTGCAGGTTCTAAGTTTCTGCTGGACTTCCTTGGTGGTATTACTATGAGTTTTGAGGCCCTGGACCCAAACCACATTTTTGGAGGCCCTAGGCGGTTGCCTAGGTCATGTAAAATGCGGTCAAGAGTGGCTAGATATTAGGCATGGCCAATGCATAATTGACGCATTGTCTCGAAATTTGTCAAATTAATATTTTTAATTATGTGATCAAATCCTTTCACTTGACTTGAAATTTGGTGTAAATAATGCATGTAGTCAAATTAATTACCTTTATTTATGCGACCAAATCAATTACATTGCTTAAAATGTAGTGAATAATGCATGTGGTCAAATAAACCATATTTAATTATGGCTAATTGGCATATTTATATATATTTTACACATGATTTTAACTAACTTCAAAATTAACTCTTCACTTTGGTCCTCAAACTATTGACCAGTAATCAATAAGGTCATTTAACTTGGTCAATAACTGATAATGTCATTTGATTGTAATAATAGCTCACTTAAGTCCTAATTTATAAGTTAGCGACTAGCAATAGAAATTCGGGACATTACACCTACCTCCCTTAAATAAATTTCGTCCTCAAAATTTACTTTGAAACTCCTCAAAGAGTTGTGGATACTTGGAATGTTTTTCCACTTCTCGCTTCCAAGTAGCATCTTCTACAGAGTGATGTTGTTATAACACTTTGACTAGCGGTATCTCTTTCCTACGAAGCTTCTGTACATTTTGAGCTACGATGCATATTCGTGCTTCTTCGTAACTTAGGTTTCGCTGAATATCTAATGGTTGATGTCTCACCACGAGTTAGGTCACGGACATACTTTCTGAGTATTGATACATGAAAGACATCGCATACAGCTGAAAGCTTCGGTGGTAAAGCTAATTGATATGCAACATTTCCAATCCCTTTTAAAATTTCAAAAGGATCAATGTATCTTGGACTGAGCTTACCCCTCTTACCAAATCGTAATGTGTGCGCGCGTATGTGATGTATTATGGTGCTTACTATTTGTGCTTTGCTAACTTGTTATTTGTTGAGTCTTGCAAACTCACTACTTGTTGGGTCGAGTCATTGGGTCATGATGCAAATTTGTAAAAAAAATAATAATTATAGAAAATGACAAATTTAGTTCTAGAGTTAGATATACATTATTTCGATTTAAGAACCATGAACGATCATGGACCTGATCGGTTCTTGATTTCGATTCCTAATTATTTTTATGGACAAAAGACTTTTTTTTTAAATGTTTTTATTTTCTAGAAAATTAACAATTAAAAACAAGTTGAAAAAGATAGTTGGGCCTCATTTTTTTTAACTTCTATCCAATAGCCCCATCAATTTGACTCGTGTCATCTCAAGAGTTGCAATTTGAATAGTGTAACACATAGGAGTTCTATGTACAAACCCTCTTTCCGAAAAAAGGAGCAAAATGACAACAAATTTTCGCTATCAACTTGCTTTTCGAATTTCAAATCGGTTGTTTAAATGATGTGCACAAAATAAAATTTCTCGACCCTTTAGATTAGGATAATGTGCACAAGTAAAGATGCGACTAATCATGTAATATATTCAAGTGTATACAGTTAGACATATATTAGATTTTACTTAAAAAATAAATACATGAAATAGTTTTTTCATAAAATAATTTGAAGGCATGAATATGGGAAAGTAAATTTATAATATCTTGACCACCACGACCATGAAAAAGTGTGAAAATAAGCCCTTTATGTTAAAGGTCCTTTCCCTTTTCCTTAAATAAATAATTAACGTTACACGTTTGCTTATTATGAAAAAGCCTTTTGGACCTTAGGCAAGGGAATTTTACAAAATTATAATAAAAAAAAAATGAAAATGAGTAAATATATACTTTTAAGTGTCAAATAATTTGGGGTCCCACAATTTATCTTTGGCTTAGATTTAAGGGTCCTACAAACGTGTTAAAGCAATGGAAGTTAGTTGTTGTTTAATAGCCAACTTAACTTTGTGATTATGTGTTAAATTATTAAGGAGATTGGTTGTTAATTAAGCATTAATCCATTACTTTCACGTCACCCGACTAGATAGAGTATAAGACTGATACATGTTATGTGTTCGGAATTGGTGGCATTGTCTGTAATAAAGTATGTCGTAAAATTTTATAAAAAAAGGTTCTATTTATAACACGATAAACGATTGAAAATCATTTAATTTTTTACCAGTAAATATTAACAATCCTTTTACACTCGAACTTGTCTATACCATCTCCTATGATTCTAAATTAGAATTTCACCTTAATAGCTAACATATTTTTCAACATTGTTATTATCCTAAATTTTGTGCAACTATGTGCATATGAACTTGCCTAACATGCTCTAATTACGGGCCTAAAGAAAGAGGAAAAATTCATTACAAGTTTCACAAGTCCCAAAAATTTGGAAATTTATGTGGGCCTTAAACCAACTATGTATAGAAAAAAAGTCATGAGTACAAGAAATTCTTGACAGAATTTGTACCTATGCTGACGTGGTCGCAAATGATTGAATTGATTTCTTTATTCTCTTTCCATATTGTCTGTCAAAATTTTCTGTTAAGAAATCATGTATTTTTAGCATGATTCCTATATGAAATATGTTGCTATGCCAGGGCTTTTTTGCCCACCCTTTTGGCAGATACTCACATGGGTGTGGGGTCGGGTGGGACCCGAGGTGAATTTTATATGCAAGAAAAGGCCCCACCGACTCCCACATGTGAGAATAGGTCAGGGAGGGTGTCAAAACCCTCCCTGGCACAGCATCATGGTTCTTCCTATATATAATATCAAATTTACGGACATTAGTCAAAGTTAAGAAACAAATAATACCTTCTTAAATTTTGACATTGCTGACACCCTCCCTGGCACAGCATCATGGTTCTTCCTATATATAATATCAAATTTACGGACATTAGTCAAAGTTAAGAAACAAATAATACCTTCTTAAATTTTGACATTGCTGACTACTTGATGTCGTTTTAATGGAGATCTATATTAATATTATTGAAAACTGATTGTGCAGCTATAATTAAATGTTGGAGACCAATTGTTTCTTTATGAAAGTTATGACTAATTTGCCATTGAGATAATAAGTCGAAGACCAACATTGCAATTTTTCCAAAATTTTGTGACTTTTACCTGTTAGAATCTAACCCCCCCCTTTTTCATTAGTTACTGCCTCAGTCTCACTTTGTAAGTAACTAGTGTACCTCTTTTCATTAGCAAATTAGGCCCCACAGCAAAAGAAATGTAGACTAAATCATTTGATCTCCGTACGTTCCAACTTTTAAACAAGTAAACAAAAACTTTTAAGGAATTATTTGATGTTTTATTCTTAGATTACTACTAATACTTAAAAGGATAATTGCAGTTGAGGTTTCGAATCTTTTAAATTATTGCATATTATAATATATTCAAACCTTTCATTTTTGCAGTCGAGGTCTCAAACAATTAATGACGATATTAGCTCGAGAACATCAGATCATCTCCAAGCTTACACCATTTGACATCAAATCTTGCACAAAACTATAAATCATCTCCAATTATTACACCAATACTATATGAATAGTGTTTAATCATTTTCTTCTCTTTTTTATTCAAAAATTATTTATTTATTTATTTTACAAATATATAAATTACTTAATAAATAATTATGTTAAATTAACGAAAATATTAAATTCATTAATAAATACAAAAGACATAGTACAATTTGTAGAAACATTATAAAAATGAAAATATTAAATCATACCATTAAAAAATAGTGCAATGTATATCGAATTTGAATATTATGATATTACGAAGTCGAAATATCATTGCAATTTAATTCGTATATTCTTCCCAAAAATGATCAATTAATGCATGTCGAAGTGCATTTTAAATAATAATAATAATAATAATAATAATAATAATAATAATAATAATAATAATGATGATGAAAATTATTGTATTAAAAAATATATAACACAAATGATACAAATACCCTCCATCAATTACTTTGACAAATGGAATAAAATGGCAAATATAACTTTGCACCATTTGATGCAAAAGGATGCAAATATTGGTGCCACATTGGAGAGCTTTTGCACTAAATTTCACCGAAATTTAGTATTTTGGCGCATCAATTGGAGATGCCCTAAGGGAATCCATCCATTCCTCCATCAGTTGATTGATCAAAAAAATTGAAATTTTAACTTATTTCGATCAATTAAGCAAAAGGTAAAATAACTTAGGAAATAGCAATATGACCATTTTACCCTTCATTTAATTATAAGTCAAAATTTTAATCTTTGGGCCAAATGATGGAGGAGTGGATGGAATCCGTCCTTATGTCCTCTAGTTGCCATTGTCATTAAAGGTTTGAGACCCGAGATAAAAAAATAAAAGGTTTGGTATAGTTTGCAATAATTTTTGGGACTCTAGCTATAATTCTCCTATAATTAAATTTATTTGATTATCACAAACAAATTTTTTTTGATATGATTCGACTAAATTTTAGCATAGAATTAATTGAGTTGAACCGAACAACTCACATTTCCATGTGTAATTTCAATTTTGCATGAAAAGGCACAAAAAGAAACATCCAACGCCGGTTGAAAATGACATAATAATCATGCGAGATTTGTGATTACATTTCCAGATTTCCTATATTAAAGTACATGAATGTATAATGCAGAACATACCACGTGCGATTGTGTTTCAGTAACTTGCGCAAATCTCTCTCTGCACGACCCTCGAAGCCAAAAGCCAACACTGGTGAACCGAAGTGATGATGGAAGAATAGAGAATCCCTAACAAGAAAAGAAAAGAGAAAAAGGCAAAAATATCAATCAATTCTCTGTTCTATTCTTTTATAACAAAAATAACAAGAAAAGAAAAGAGAAAAAGGAAGGAAAATCAATCAATTCCCTGTTCTATTCTTTTATCTCTCTCTCTTTCTCTTTGCAGCACTGTAACTCGTAAGCTTTGAAATTCTATTCTTTGCTTTCATACATTCTCTTCTGTTATTAAAGGTTCCTGCATAAGGAAACCAACCACCCCCTCTCTCTCTCTCTCTCTCTCTCTCTCTATTCTTCTTTTATGGTGCTCGTGTACTTGCCATAATTGCTGGAAAATGGGTGAAGAATTGTTGGCATTAATCCCCTCTGGCTCTGATAGAGCAGTTGAACAGGTTTAACTCTTGACCCATGTATAAAATTCAACTTCCTTTAGTATGATTTTTAGAGTAAAAAGTATTATGAATATTTCATTGATATGGGTGAATTTCATGGATAATTCAGTTAGTGGAATTACTTGTATTGAGGGGAGAACATTTTCTTTTCTCAAAATGAAAAGAGAGAGAGAGAGAGGAGAGAGAAAAAAAAAAAAAAAATGAAATCCCAACTTGGGGTCAGAGTCGGAGGTGCTATAATTCATTCTGATGCTATGGTTACTAGGAAAATTTTGCTACAGTTCTAATGTTAAATTAAAATTTAATTCTGTGTATATTTTTTTCTTAATTGGTTGAGATTATTGTGTTCTTTTGTGTGTCTTTTTCAAAGTTATAGTAGGATACACAAAGATTTAGAGGGATATTATTGTGTAATGTTGTCATGGAATTGAACTTTTGACTATGGAATTTGTTAGAAACATAAGTTCAGATCAGTCTTTTTTCTTAAAAAGAAAAAAAAAAAAATCATCATCAAGTGATTCTAACATAAGCATAATCCAAGTATTTTTAACTGAAAATCTTAAAATTGATATGTTTGTTCTTGTTGATAAATTCGATCTGACCAGGATTTTGTGCAAAATTTAATTCGGCACCGCTTTCTGATAACAGATTTTCCGTCTTTCTTTTTCTAGTTTTTGTCTTTTTAGATTCACAGGACACTTTTGTCTGCGAGGTTAGTATATACTTGTATCAATTGCTAAATTGACAAAAGATCATATAAGTTTTTTAAGTTTTTCATATTCAAGGTTCGAACAGCCAAATTCATATGTTATATTGGTCAAAATTACAGAATATCATATCCTAAATTCTGTTTGGATTCATATATTCACGTTTCAATCTACCAAATTCATCAAACCGATCCTTTCTACTATTTACTGCTTGGACAAGTATTACTTTACACTTTTTGTTAATAGAAAATGCTTTGTATTTCTTACATTGTTCACTGCCTTGCACAGGCAATTGTTGCATTAAAGAAGGGTGCTCATCTTTTAAAATATGGCAGAAGAGGGAAGCCCAAATTTTGTCCTTTCAGATTATCCACGGTATGCATTCAAACAAGTGTGTATTGATGCACTGATGCTCTCGGACAATGTGACCTTGTAATTATGTTTGAAGCATTGTCCTTTTCCAAATAGAAATATGTACAAGCTTACAGTCTATCCATTTTTCCAGGTGTAGAAGAATGGTTAATTAAGTTGAAATGCTAAACTTTAGTGCCTTTGCCACCGTTTCAGTACAAATTCGTGGAATTTTCCAGATTTTATTTCTGTTAGATGATTGAATTCTTCATCCGCTAACTACTTTCTTCACATTCTCTAAGTGAGACCAGCTGATATCTCCATTTATACTTTCAACTTCATATGTCTAGGATTAATTGTTGTGTCCCAATTTCTCAACACTTTCTTAAATGCTGGAACTCTGAAACTTTGTTAAGTAGAAGGTGAGGTACAAATAACTTTCCCACGATGGACGTGTCAATCATTGTGATCTTGGTAAAGGAGAAATGGAAGACCTGGTTAGGTCTTAGTCCAATAAGGTGTTTCAAAAAGATTTACCGAGATCAAATTTGAGTTAACAAATTTCTGTAATTTGGTTCTGTATGTTTTGAAGAAATCTGTGATAGCTGTGAAACTAATATTGCTAAAATTTGAATCTATGAAACAATGAGGTATCCTTAATCAAGAAAATAATGTGATTCCTTTTTGAGCTGATATTATGGAAAAGTATGATGCTGGATAATATTGATGAAAGGAGAAAGCATATAGATTTTGCATGTGTCTGTAAAACTGGAACTTGCATTATAGTCGGTGATATAATGGACAAAAATTATAGGAGAGTATACTTTTATGGAATACATTCTTGTTAAGTTTTAGTAAACGTGGAGTAATATATTATAAATAGAATGAAATCAAGAAGTATTTCCTCAACATGCTACACAGATAATCTCTAATTTTCTAACCTTTCGGTGTTCTAATGATTCCTATCTGCGATTCCGTAATTTCTACATATGCAATTGGCAGCACACCTGAATTCCAATTTTTGATTTTCAGGATGAGAAATTCTTGATTTGGTATACTGATCAGGAGGAAAGACAGCTGCGATTAAGCTCAGTTACGAATGTTGTACGTGGGCAAACCACTGTAAGTTAATAAAATCATTTTGTTATGTGATGCTATGTTTATGTATTTCATATCCACATGCTACTTTTTTACAGAAACAACTTCAACCAGAGAGGGAAAGTCAGTGCCTTTCACTTGTCTATGCAAATGGTGAATCCTCCCTTGATCTGGTAATCAGAAAAGTGTCATCCCTGTGTGATTAAATATTTTCTTCAATATCGAACTTTTTTCATGCATATCTTTTATCTTTATGTAGATATTCAAGGACAAAGAGCAGGCTGAGACTTGGTTTTTGGGTTTGAAAGCCGTAACATCCAGTAGATATTGTAGTGGATTTTTGAGTACTTTGAAGAAACGAAGAGGGGCACAAAGCTGCATAAACAGTCCAGCTAGTTTTATGAGAAGGAAACAGATACTTTTGGAGGAGAAAATTAGATCTTCTCAGGTTTCTACCACGCGTTCAGTTTTTGTTGATGATATTATTAATTCCTGTTAACATATTCATGAAACAACAGAGTATAAAGCAACGGTGTCATTAGTTGAGCAGAATAGGCTTAATTACTAGAGAGTGCTCGATAATAAATGAGGGTTTCCTATAGAGACATGGCTGAGTATATTGAGAAATATTTCTTAAAAGCATTGGCAATGTTCAATTAGTAATAGATGTAAATGACAGAAGTAAAAATTGATAGCTGAAGATATTTTCAGATACTATAATAAAATGACATTTTGATTTTGACAGTGGCATGAAGTACTTTTTAAGAGAGTATTCTCGACATACTTTGCCCGTTGAAAATGATGTTGATGGGCAACTTTCTATAGACCAGACCATATGGTCTTAGACAATTTTTGCTTCCCACTGATACTATAGGAAGAAGAAAAACTGTCTTTTTTCCCTTACAATTCTTCAGAAAACTTAGGGGTTGTGTGACAAAGCTTTTGATAAAAGTTTTAACAGATTTTGATAAAAGTTGATGAAATGTGTGATTAAAAAGTTAACAAAAATTGTGGGTCCCATGAATTTTTTTATTAAAATTGAAATTTATAAAATTTAACAAAATTTTATCAGAAAGCACTTGAGAGAATAGTATGGTATGCATTCAAATAAATCACCTGTTAACTTCATTGCACGTAAAGTTTAGATTTGAAATTTCTATACATGCCATTATATTTCTTGATGATTTCATTTTCTTCTCCATAACAATTGTACATTTTTTCCTCTGACTCCCTTTAGTTGGAAAATATCATTTAACTCTATTTCTACGGCAATTTAAAATATCTTTATTGAATTAAAAGGTACACAGTTTATCTGGGAGTCCACCTCAGGCATTTTCAGCTAGATGTACTTCGGATGGTTTATCTTGCTCGTCCGATAGTTTTTACACGGAATCAAGTCTATCAAGCATTCACAATACCATGGATTTCTTAGCCCCAAGTTCTCCATTTCTTCAGCAAGAAGATCCAAATGAGCAAGCAATTGGTGCCAGTACAAAAATGCGTAGTCTGTTCTCGACACATCCTCTTGAATCATCTGAATCCGGAAATAATATCTTGAGGGACGTCTTAATCTGGGGGGAGGGAGCAGGTAAAGGGTATTTGGAAGGTGGTGGAATGGAATTGGATGCTTTATTGCCCAAAGTTCTTGAATCGACCATGATGTTTGATCTCTCTTCCATATCTCTAGGAAGGAAGCATGCTGCATTAGTAACCAAGCAGGGCGAAGTATTTTGCTGGGGTGAAGGAAGAAGGGGAAGACTTGGACTTAAAGTTGATATCGATATTACCTGCCCGAAGATTGTTGACTCCCTTAATGGCATCCATGTCAACTCTGTTGCTTGTGGTGAGTACCAAACATGTGCTATAACATCTTCAGGTGAGTTGTACACATGGGGCGACAATTATAGTACTGATCTAACACACGAACATAATATGAGAAGCCCTTGGCTGCCTCAAAGATTTGATGGTTCTCTAGATGGCGTAACTGTATCTCATGTTGCTTGTGGAGAATGGCATACAGCAATTGTGTCCACATCCGGGAAATTATTTACATACGGAGATGGGACATTTGGAGTCCTTGGCCATGGAAATCCCCAAAGTGTGTCTCATCCTAAGGAAGTTGAATCACTCAAGGGACTACGGGTAAAGACTGTGGCATGTGGACCATGGCACACAGCTGCCATAGTTGAAATCATGGTTGATCATTCCAAATTTAATAATCCAGTCGGAAAATTGTTTACATGGGGAGACGCTGATAAAGGAAGGCTTGGTCACTTTGATCAAGAGAGAAAACTCCGGCCAACTTGTATAGCAGAATTGGTGGATCATGATTTTGTTCAAGTATCTTGTGGCCAGACTCTTACAGTAGGATTAACCAGTACCGGTAAAGTTTATACAATGGGAAGTGCAGCACATGGCCAACTCGGGAATCCACAATCCAGGGACAAGTCAATAGTAGCTGTACGAGGGAAATTTTCTGACGAGTTTGTCAGAGAAATCTCTTCAGGATCTTATCATATTGCTGCCTTAACATCCACGGGAAACGTTTATACTTGGGGAAAAGGGGAACACGGACAGTTAGGATTGGGCGATATCAAAGATCGAAATTCGCCAACTCTGGTCGAGGCCCTGAGGGGAAGACAGGTAGAACATATTTTATGCGGACCAAGTTCTACAGCTGCAATTTGCTTACACAAATCAGTATCTAGTACTGACCAGTTGGCTTGCAAAGGATGCAGCATGGCTTTTGGGTTCACAAGGAAGAAGCATAACTGTTACAATTGTGGTCTTTTATTCTGTCGAGCATGCACCAACAAAAAATCTATGAATGCGTCCCTTGCACCAAGTAGGAACAAGCCGTTTCGAGTCTGTCATCAATGCTTTAATCAGATTTGCAGAGCTTTAGATCCAGGTAGTCATTTCAAGTTTGGAACAAACAGCCCAAGACCATTATTTACGTCTGAGAAGGCATACCACGACAAGAAAGAAGCATTATGCCAGACGACATCAGCAAGAAACTATTCTGATGAGGGCAGCCAATGCCATGAGAGGAAAAATTTCAGTAACACCATTTCTTTGGTGAATGAGTTACCCAGATGGGGGCAAGTTTCATGTCCTGAAGTTTTCAAGAAAAGATCTGGGGACCACATGATTACCCAAATTTATCCTTCAAGACATCAATTATCTTCTCAATCTCCAGTTTGCTTACTCGCAATTAAAATCTACCACTTCCGATTCTATGAATGCAGACAATAACTTGTTGCAATCGGAGAAGTTCCTCATTGAAGAAATTGAAAAGCTTAAAAGTCAGGTACTTTCCCTAACCTTTTGTAT
>NW_019235387.1:213730-216702 GCF_002742605.1 Olea europaea var. sylvestris
CATTATGCTATTTAGAACACTGGATAGGTGTAGCAGCATATAATCTTATTTTCTTTGCTATCGGCTTTGTTATACTAAAATTTTCCCAAGATTTCATTCCCTATTGACTTTCCAACCCATTACATATCCCATTTGTTGGGTTATATTAAAGCAATGTTTTGCTTGCCAAAAATAGTTCTAGAAAATAATTATCTATCTGATCGAAGTCATTCTTCATGAATTCACAAGCCATTGACTGATTAAGAAACTAAGGAATAATAATGTGGCTTCTGCATCTAGGTACTGGCACAATTGTGTTGGCCATGTATTGAACAATAGTGATATTTTCTAGTTAAGTTTTTCCATGTTGTGTTCAGATATGAGAGACGAAGGTATCAAGTTTGAGCCGAAAAGACAAAAAGAAATAAAGAATAGAACATGAAAAAACTTTGACTCCTAATGGCTGTTGAAATAGATGGTTTTTTGGTTGAATTTTGGATCGACTCTCTCTAGCAATGTACCTGACATCTGCCTCTTTTAGCTCTTCTTTCTAACTTCTTTACGTGTAGGTTGTGTGGATTATGACTTCAAAATGTTTTAGTTTTTTAGCATTTTTATTTATCTATTCAAAAACGAGGACAGCATTATGAAAAATTTGATAGATTATGTGAAACAAATATGTTACTACTGTCTGTTAAGTGATCTGTGATATATACATTCATTCCAGATTCTTGCAATGTCCGAGAAGTTTTCTTCTGCAAGAGTTGAAGAAGATCTACCTATTGCTGTTCTTGCTTGCATGCCCCATGAGGTTGAGCAACCAGAAGATAAACATTTCGAGTCTCTTTCTAGTTCACCTATTGTCTTCTCAAACAAATTAAGATATTTATGTAATGGAGATTCCCATGATGGAATTCGATCACTAAGAGAATCTTGTGCTGGAAGAGATTCTGAAAAAACTGGAGTCGAACCCCTGAAGGTTGAATGGGTAGAACAATATCAACCTGGTGTCTACATCACATTTGTGACTTTGCCAAATGGACAAACAGGCCTCAAAAGAGTCAGGTTCAGGTAATAAACTATCACCCAAATATCACATTTGACTGCATTTTATTATTTCATGAATGTCTTAAAAGAAATTGATGTGACAAGCAACTATAAGAATATAATCATCACATACGAGTAAACACTTATTGATTAGTAAAAGTGAAATTGAAATTGAAATATATAACAGAATAACTTCATATAAGAATGTAGCTATTTTACATTTCAAGGGTTATGCATTCCTGTTGATAATTTGAAATTATTCAGATGCATACTACATTCCCAACATGCAAAATAATGGCTCCTTGGTTTTTCAAAATCTTAGGATGATTGAACCACAAACTTCATTTGCAATTGCCCTTGTCAAATAGAAATATCTTGGCACAATTTTATACGGAAAAATAAATAATCACTTTCCTAGAAAATCTTTATCGAGGAAATATACTGTCATCTGTAACTATAGTTAAAACTTTTTCGCAAACCTGTATGTGTTCCCTCATAAAAGATGAACTATTTACATTCTTAAAATGATATTACAAACAACTTGATTGTAGCTTATGATTTTTAAAGATTGCAATGTAGGTCATTCCATAACCCACACAAAAATTCTGTGTTCTCTTTTTTCTTTTTATCTTTTTCTTAATGCTCCATGTCCTTCATGATGTTGTATTTGCAGCCGGAAAAAGTTCGCTGAAAACGAAGCAAAGAGATGGTGGGACGAAAACCAGCNTTTTTTTTTTTTTAATAAAGTCAATTCTTTTCTTAGTTTCGATTTTTGGCCGTTAAATCTTTTAAATCGAATGAGTAGTTATTTGTTATATTAAAATAACTTTAAGTTAAACTATGTATAAAGCTGCCAGTGAAGGAAAATATATATACAGTATGTGTCTTGGAGTGTCCGAAAAGCATTGGTGACCGACCTGACGCAGCGCGTGTCAAACATGGACACGTGCACCAGTAGGAGTGCCCGTGCATCATAGTTGTAGGTCTACTAAGAACTCATGCATGGTTAATAAATAAAATGCAGACTTAATTCGCTTTGTATTCTTCGATAATGAAGGATGCTACAGGTCCACTGATGTCGCCATTTTCTTATTTATCTTCACAAAGTTGGTGGTGCTGTATTTCTCAACATTTTATACAATTGAAATGATGTTAACAAGCTTCTTATATAGAATAACTGCAGTGTTATATATTATACTTCACTTATAGCATATATATATAATTTTTTTTTCTGACGTCGTTCAACTACTCCTTGATGCCATATTTAACCAGGAAAGCTCTTTAAAAAATTTCTAATACTGAATTTTATTCACTATCAATAGGCTGAAAATCTACAAAAGCTATACCGGATAAGAAAGGAGAAAATTAAAGAAAATCGACAGAAGACTGAGGAAGCTTGGTCACTTGCAAAAGAGGAAGCTGCCAAGAGTAAAGCAGCCAAGGAAGTCATACAAGCTTTGACGTCAAGGGTATTTGTTGTTTCATTCGAATTACTATTACACACACACACACACGCCGTAAGATTGACTTGAGAAGGCAAAAGTTTGTTGATGAAATTGAAAGCTATTCTTGGATCATCGAACTATATATTTGGTACTTCTCCGCTGCTCCATTTCGTCTAGTATTCATATTGAAGAGCCAAATGAGAACTTGCTTATGAATAGAACAGACATAAGATTGTACATGTTTGCTACAATGATCAAGCAGGCTAGAATACCTCCATCCGCAACATGTACAAACATGAGAGTATTACACAATGATAGATGGTGGTTAATATGAACAATTGTTGCCATGCAAAGAAAGAAAATCCTTACAATTTTTTATTTTTTAAAGTTTAATGGTTTTTTCGTAGTTCATTCCAACCGATAAATATTTCTTTCTTTTATGTTCTTATTGTAGTTAGATAGGTGCAGTGTTCTAAATAGCATGACGCGAGTGCTTGGCGC
>NW_019235388.1:0-331 GCF_002742605.1 Olea europaea var. sylvestris
GACGAAATTGCCCCCGGCGCGATTTTTGTTTCCGATCAATTAGTCAAATTTGAGCCCATTTCGACACCGTCGCGAAGAATGACAAAATTGTCCCCAACGCGATTTTTGTTTCCGATCAATTAGTAAAATTTGAGCCCATTCCGACACCGTTGCGAAAAATGAGGAATTTTCCCCGCGCGCGATTTTTGTTTCCGATCAATCAGTCAAATTTAAGCCGATTCCGACACCGTCGTGAAAAATGATGAAATTGCCCCCAGCACGATTTTTGTTTCCGATTAATCTGTCAAATTTTAGCCGATTCCGACACCGTCGCGAAAAATGACGAAATTGC
>NW_019235388.1:686-2236 GCF_002742605.1 Olea europaea var. sylvestris
CAGCACGATTTTTGTTTCCGATCAATCTGTCAAATTTGAGCCGATTCCGACACCGTCGCGAAAAATGACGAAATTGCCCCCGGCGCGATTTTTGTTTCCGATCAATCTGTCAAATTTTTGCCCATTCCGACACCGTCGCGAAAAATGACGAAATTGCCCCCGGCGCGATTTTTGTTTCCGATCAATCAGTCAAATTTGAGCACATTCTGACGCCGTCGCGAGAAATGACGAAATTGCCCGGCGCGATTTTTGTTTCTGATCAATCTGTCAAATTTTAACCGATTTCGACAGCGTCGCGAAAAACGACGAAATTGCCCCCGCGCGGTTTTTATTTCCGATCAATTAGTCAAATTTCAGCCCATTCCGACACCGTCGCGAAAATTGATGAATTGCCCCCGGCGCGATTTTTGTTTCTGATCAATCTGTCAAATTTTAACCGATTTCGACAGCGTCGCGAAAAACGACGAAATTGCCCCCGCGCGGTTTTTATTTCCGATCAATTAGTCAAATTTCAGCCCATTCCGACACCGTCGCGAAAAATGACGAAATTGCCCCCTGCGCGATTATTGTTTCCGATCAACCTATCAAATTTTAGTCCATTCCGACACCGTCGCGAAAAATGACGACATTGCCCCCGGCGCGATTTTTGTTTCCGATCTATCAATCAAATTTGAGCCCATTCCGACACCGTCGCGAAAAATGACGAAATTATCCCCGGCGCAATTTTTGTTTCCGATTAATCTTTTAAATTTTAGCCGATTCCGACACCGTCGCGAAAAATGACGAAATTGCCCCCGAAGCGATTTTTGTTTCCGATCAATCAGTAAAATTTGAGCCCATTCGGACACCGTTGCGAAAAATGAGGAAATTTCCCTGGCGCGATTTTTGTTTCCGATCAATCAGTAAAATTTGAGCCCATTCGGACACCGTTGCGAAAAATGAGGAAATTTCCCTGGCGCGATTTTTGTTTCCGATCAATCAGTCAAATTTAAGCCGATTCCGACACAGTCGCGTCCGGCGCGACTTTTGTTTCCCATCAATCAGTTAAATTTTTGCCCATTTCGACACCGTCGAGAAAAATGCCGAAATTGCCCCCGGCGCGACTTTTGTTTCCTATCAATTAGTCAAATTTGAGCCCATCCCCGACACCGTCGCGAAAAATGACGAAATTGCCCCCGGCGCGATTTTTGTTTCCGATCAATTAGTCAAATTTGAGCCCATTTCGACACCGTCGCGACGAATGACGAAATTGCCCCCGACGCGATTTTTGTTTCCGATCAATTAGTAAAATTTGAGCCCATTCCGACACCGTTGCGAAAAATGAGGAATTTTCCCCGGCGCGATTTTTGTTTCCGATCAATCAGTCAAATTTAAGCCGATTCCGACGCCGTCGTGAAAAATGACGAAATTGCCCCCAGTACGATTTTTGTTTCCGATTAATCTGTCAAATTTTAGCCGATTCCGACTCCGTCGCGAAAAATGACGAAATTGCCCCCGGCGGGATTTTTGTTTCCGATCAATCTGTCGAATTTTAGCCGATTTCGACACCG
>NW_019235389.1:0-2236 GCF_002742605.1 Olea europaea var. sylvestris
GCCATAAAAGATAGCTTCTGACTTATGTAGAGTTAAACCATAAAGGGATATTCCTATCTCACGAAAGTCATGTAGCACTTATTTATTTTTCCAGTTGTATATTCTTAATGTCTCAAAAATGTTGTTTTATACTTATTTTTTTAATAACTTTCAGTTTTAGGTTTCAGAGGATTTTCATATATGGTACATTTACTAGAATAATAATCTCTATAAACTCAAATAATTGATGAGAAAAATAATTAAATTGAAAGCAGGATAATCATACCATTTAAAATCGGAAATGATAGTTGTTGTTGAATGTTGATTCCTAATCAGCTAATCCTAATAGGATTATCCTATATAACCACCAAAGGCGCCAACAAAATTTGGGAATTAATTTAAAAGTTGATAGAACTAATTATTAAGAGTAAAACAAATAAATAAAAAACACTATTAGTCTATTTTTCACCCCTTTTTCACCATTGATACTTTGAACAAACTACCACCATAGTCCATGGCCCATAGGATAAACCCTTAAGGGATTTATCAAACATTCAAATTAAATATATGAGCTGGGCATCCATTTTACTTACCAAAACAAAGGACCTGATAAGATATAAAAAGGGAATTCGACGTGCGAGTTTGTGGGAGGCGGAGAAATTGGGGTTTTCCTCATTCGATTTCGAATTTTCATTCATTGGCGCTAGTCCTTGAAAGCCCAGAAGTCTGGACTCTGAACTTGGAAGCCTGGAGACTGGAGTGGAGGCCCTGGATTCTGGATTCACTGAACACCTAAGCAGAGGATTGAGAGGATTAGAGGAAGTCGAATTGAAAAGATAAAGGGCTGGGACGGATCATGTTGTATGCATGTATACGGACTCCAAGTGGACCAAATCTCCAAAATAAATTAATTCATGTAGTCCAAGATTCCTCCAAGCCCAAAGGCCCCAAACCATTTTTCTTATTTTGAGAATTGGAACTAATATGGATTTTCAGGCCCTAGGCCCAAGCCAAAATTTGGAGGCTCTAGGCGGTGGCCTGGCCTAAGGGCCGGCCCTGCAGGTAGTTTAGTCTGATAACCAAAATCAATTCGATCCTTGTTGCAAATTGTAAAAATTGAAGCATTTTTCAAGGATTACTTATGAAATCTTGTTCTCTTTGATTCAATATATTGCTCATTTTTAGTTAAATACTTGTGATAGTTGATTGTTTGTTGAATCTATTGTTGCCCTACTTGATTGTTTGTTGAATCTATTGTTGTCCTATTATCTAGTTAATATTAGGTTTTTTCTGGATTCGTGATTATATCAAAAGATAAATCATGTTTCTAACTCAAATAACAAATAACTCTTTTAAGTTTTATAGGAGATAGAGATACCAATACCTCTATACTTGGTGCAACCCTTACTAAAATTCTAGCTTTGTATTGTGTATTTTTTTTAATTTGCGTCCTTTATAGAGATATAGTTGGATCATAGGTAAAATTGATTCAATTTATCTCGAGAAAGAAAATTAATACAAGGAATATTGGTCATCAACATAAAATAAGAATACGCTATCAATGGATAATTGAGAATTAAAGTAGGTTAACAATGGTGAATATAGGATCTTGGTGCATTTTGAGATTTGTGCGCTTCTTTTCCTAGGTATGGTAAAATCAAAGTCAAATAACTAATTGTGTATTTTTCTTGTATTAGAGTGAATTTTAATTAAAGTAAAATAAGTAGATAATCAGTCACTATCGGATCGACTTTGTACTCATCATTATATTACTGTTTATGATTTGTTCACTTGCGAGATAATCAACATTAGGACTGTATTAATAGACAAACCATTTAAGGGCTCATTTGGGCAATCTTTAAAAAAAATACTATCTTATTAGTAAAATAAGTAAAATGAATCCCTTTTTGTTAAGCCAGCACGTTTGGAAGTCATTTGTAAGCAAAACCGATGTGACTTTACCAAAATTCCATTTATAGGTCATGCTATATATATAATTTCCAGGATGAGTTGGTAGTGCTTCAGATATTTAAGAATAATATGGTAATGTGTTGGTCAACTGAAAAACAAGACAATGAAAGTAAGACGGGAGCTACTTATTGCTTATCGTTCCTACAACCAAGCTACATGTATAGGAGAATACATCACACATCTTTTACAAATAAGACACATAGGTGGGGTGGGTGGTTTATTTTTTACAATAAAATATTCACATGGAGCCCACCCATCGGAGAACCTGTAAACCTTCTAGTATTTT
>NW_019235390.1:0-2236 GCF_002742605.1 Olea europaea var. sylvestris
TCGAGAAAAATTAAGAAATTGCCCCCGACGCGATTTTTGTTTCCGATCAACCTGTCAAATTTTAGCCCATTCCGACATAGTCGCGAAAAATGAGGAAATTGCCCCCGGCGCAATTTTTGTTTCCGATCAACCAATCAAATTTTAGCCCATTCCGACATCGTCGCGAAAAATTACAAAATCGCCCCCGGCGCGATTTTTGTTTCCTATCAACAAGTCAAATTTTAGCCAATTCCGACACAGTTGCAAAAAATGACGAAATTACCCCGACGCGATTTTTGTTCCTGATCAACCAGTCAAATTTGAGCCCACTCTGATACAGTCGCGAAAAATTACGAAATTGCCCCGGCGCGATTTTTGTTTCCGATCAACCTGTCAAATTTTAGCCTATTTCGACACAGTTGCGAAAAATGACGAAATTGCCCCCAACGCAGTTTTTGTTCCGGATCAACCTCTCAAATTTTAGCCCATTCCGACACCGTCGCGAAAAAGGTCGAAATTGCCCTCGTCGCGATTTTTGTTTTCGATAAACCTGTCAAATTTTAGCCAATTCCGACACAGCTGCGAAAAATTAAGAAATTCTCCGGGCGCGATTTTTGTTCCCGATCAACCTGTGAAATTTGAGCCCATTCCGACAGAGTCGAAAAAAATGATGAAATTGCCCCCGACGCGATTTTTGTTTCCGATCAACCTGTCAAATTTTAGCCCATTCCGACACAGTCGAGAAAAATGACGAAATTGCCCCCGACGCGATTTTTGTTTCCGATCAACCTGTCAAATTTTGGCCCATTCCGACACAGTCGCGAAAAATGAGTAAATTGCCCCCGGCACGGTTTTTATTTCCGATCAACCAATCAAATTTTAGCCAATTTTGACACAGTTGCAAAAAATGACGAAATTATCCTCGACGCGGTTTTTGTTCCTGATCAACCTGTCAAATTTGAGCCCACTCCGACACAGTCGCGAAAAATTACGAAATTGCCTCGGCGCGATTTTTGTTTCCGATCAACCTGTCAAATTTTAGCCTATTTCGACACAGTTGCGAAAAATGACGAAATTGCCCCCAACGCAGTTTTTGTTCCGGATCAACCTCTCAAATTTTAGCCCATTCCGACACCGTCGCGAAAAAGGTCGAAATTGCCCTCGTCGCGATTTTTGTTTTCGATAAACCTGTCAAATTTTAGCCAATTCCGACACAGCTGCGAAAAATTACGAAATTCTCCCTGCGCAATTTTTGTTCCCGATCAACCTGTCAAATTTGAGCCCATTCCGACACAGTCGAGAAAAATTAAGAAATTGCCACCGACGCGATTTTTGTTTCCGATCAACCTGTCAAATTTTAGCCCATTCCGACACAGTCGCGAAAAATGAGGAAATTGCCCCTGGCGCGGTTTTTGTTTCCGATCAACCAATCAAATTTTAGCCCATTCCGACGTCGTCGCGAAAAATGAAAAAATTGCCCCCGGCGCGATTTTTGTTTCCAATCAACAAGTCAAATTTTAGCCAATTTTGACACAGTTGCAAAAAATGACGAAATTATCCCCGACGCGGTTTTTGTTCCTGATCAACCTGTCAAATTTGAGCCCACTCCGACACAGTCGCGAAAAATTACGAAATTGCCTCGGCGCGATTTTTGTTTCCGATCAACCTGTCAAATTTTAGCCAATTCCGACACAGTCGCGAAAAATGACGAAATTATCCCCGACGCGATTTTTGTTTCCGATCAACCTGTCAAAATTTAGCCAATTCCGAGACAGTCGCAAAAAATGACGAAATTTTCCCCGGCGCGGTTTTTGTTTCCGATCAACCAGTCAAATTTTAGCCCATTTCGACACAGTCGAGAAAAATGACGAAATTGCCCCCGGCGCGATTTTTGTTTCCTATCAACCTGTCAAACTTTAACAAATTTCGACACAATCGCAAAAAATGACGAAATTGTCCCTGACGCAATTTTGTTTCCGATCAACCTGTCAAATTTTAGCCCATTCCGACACAATCGCGAAAAATGACGAAATTGCCCTCGGCGCGGTTCTTGTTTCCGATCAACCAATAAAATTTTAGCCCATTCCGACATTGTCGCGAAAAATGACAAAATTGCCCCCAGCGCGATTTTTGTTTCCTATCAACAAGTCAAATTTTAGCCAATTCCGACACATTTGCAAAAAATGACGAAATTACCCCCGACGCGGTTTTTGTTCCTGATCAACCTGTCAAATTTGAGCCCACTCCGACACCGTCG
>NW_019235391.1:0-2236 GCF_002742605.1 Olea europaea var. sylvestris
CACAAATTTTTTTTAACTTTTACTAGTAAAAAGGTCATATCATCTCCACTTGTCACATTCAACCTGAAAGGAAGTAGGGAACTATTTTTTATGCATCTATTGGTGCCTCTAATTTCTATTTTGATCCAATTCTTCTTCCAGCAATTCAACAATATGTTCCACATCAAATGATTTCTACAGAAAACCACAATAGTTCGTTAGGAAAACATGCCTTATAAGATATGAATATAGGTGTCTTGAATGAGAAATGATTGCCTGTTTCTTTGCTCTATTAGATTCTAAAAAGCTCCGAAATACCTTTTCTAGCATGTTAGGGCAATAAAAGAACCATTGGGCTCCTAGTCACCTACTATTCTAAAAAACTTAACTAAGATTGTCCCTAGTCCTGTAGATCTGACAAAAGATTAGAATTCTAACTGAAACCCTACATAGTTGACTCGCAATGACAATGAAAAAAAACTACACATGACAACCCACAGGCATGACCGATTTTGCATAGAGGTGAGTGGCCCGTACCTCAAGCCCAACATTAGAGAGAGTCATTTTTATTACCAATTAACTTGCGAGGACACTAATTTAGCCAACAGAGATAACCAACACACAAGAGCAATATAAATCTTATCGCAAAACCAAAAAGAAAGTTTTAAAACAAAGGGAAAGAAACTTATGTATCACATGTCTATTGAAAACTTCATAGATGTAGAGCAAATATAAGATAAGATCTATATTACTAAAATATCTTAATTCTTCTAGCTAGTCTCACAGTTTTGAAATACAAGAGCAAGATGATCTAACAGTCTACAAGTTTTCAAAACAGTAAGTGCCAACTAATACCATCCAATTAGCAGAAGAGAAGGAAAATAATTCAATTAGAAATGGACATCCAACCATAAACACACCCAAGCATAGCAGCACCATGGACGGCAAAAATAATCCTAAGACAGACAAGCCATGAACCCTTGTCCGTGTAACTAGCATAACAGGAACAACATCGATCATATTCCAAGTCATTAATCTACCATAGTGAAGCAGGTTCAGTCAATTTACAATGAAAGAGTGGCAGTTGTTGGAGAGAAAACGCGTGGGTCGAGTTTGGCTGACAAATAATGATATTGAGAAAACACAACTAAAAATGGACACAGGTATTTACGTGGTTTATCCATTTTAGGCTACGTCCATGAACAAGTATAGGAGGATTTCACTATAGTAGGAGAATTACAACACACTCTCTAAATACAAAGAGATAACAACAATCAATCTCTCTTGTAATTAGGAGAAAACAAGTAGAAAAAAAATTTAGGAGAAAAACAATAAATTTTCTCTCTTCTCTTCTCTCTACCTTACAATTTTCTCTCTTAATTTTTCCTCTCCATATGACACACTTCTCTTAAACTCTTGCCCATATTTATAGATATTTTTAACCTCCATAATTGCTTGGAAGAGTCAAAGTTCTACCACCTTCATTTGCTAGAATTCTCTACACATTTGGCTTGTCAAGTAAATGGAGAAAGAAAATTTGAATTTCTCAACCTCCCTTGTATGTATGCATGGAGTCCTTCTTAACAATTAGGAAATCAATACCTTATCCATTTGGTAAAAAAAATGTGGCTATCATTAGTTGGAAACTCCAATTTTGCCACCACCACCACTTGCATGCATGTATGTATTTTTCTTACTTGTTAAGTAATATTTTATGGTAAAAAATTGTGACTTTATTTTCAAAATTTCTCCCACTTAAAGTCACTTTTGTTGACCACTTCATCCTTCCCATACTTGCCATTTCCATGCTACTTACGTTTCTGCAAGGCCAATGGAAGATCGACACCATATAAATTAGTCAGTTCCGATTAGCTTTGTCAACATATCAGCTAGGTTGTCGGCTGTATGGATTTTCTGTATATCCACACTCTCTTCCTCCACCTTTTCTCGAACAAAGTGATATTGAACTCGAATATGCTTTGTCCTCTGATGAAATGCTAGATTCTTTGCCAAATGCAAAGCGCTCTGACTATCACAAAATAGAGCAATCTTCTCTTGTTTGTGTCCGAGCTCGTCCATTAGCATTTGCAACCAGGTTGCCTCTTTGCTAGCTTGTGTAGCTGCCATATATTCTGCCTCTGTCGTGGAAGTAGCCACGATAGACTACAGTTTCAAAACCCAGCTTACAGCTCCTCCAGTAAGAGTAAACACATATCCTGTGGTGGACTTGCTTTTATCAAGATCACCTGCATAATCT
>NW_019235392.1:0-2235 GCF_002742605.1 Olea europaea var. sylvestris
AGAGGCACTTAAGTTGAATCTTAATACCTCCAATTGGTATTAAGATTTAACTTAAGTATCTTTTATGAAAAAGGTCGTGCGTTCAAATTCTAGGGATATAACAAAATTCGTGAAGGATAAGAGGGAAGATTTTCTCCCAAAGCAAATAGTACATCGTTTAATGGCTTAAGCACAGAGGTCTATTCATTTCAAAAAAAGCACAATTTTTTGTAATGAATCAACTTTTGTGCCTAAGCCTTTAACTTATGTACTGTTTGTTTTTAAAAGAGCTTAAATTCATCTTATCCCTCACAGATTTCTATCGAATCCTTAGAATTCGAACACGTGATATTTCTTTAAGAGAGACTTATGTTGGATCCTGACATCAAACGTAAATTAATGGTTTGAGCATAGGGGTCGAGTTGTTACATTGTCCTTGATAAATTGTATTCAAAGTCCTCCAACTTTTAGTATATTACACCTTGGTCCCCAAATTCATGTTTCTATACTTTTTTTTTTTTTTTATCCCTTTTCACTTCATTTTGCCTTTTTCTTCTTCAATTGGGGACTTTGACCTACAAAAGCCAAAATTACATAATTGTGAGTAAAAATTCGCTCATTTGATAAATATTATGCTTATTTAGGTGTTCAATAAGTATGTAAAAACAAGACAAGCATATATTTCGCACATGTACTAGGCGGTTTTCTCGATCCAAGCAAGTTTAAATTTTGAAAATTGCTAAGAAAAGGCATGGAGGATAGCTTTTTGGCAGACAAGGTTGGTTAGTTGATCTCTTTAGCAGTTAAGAGTGTTAATTATATATGAATTTTATGTTTATAAAGGTATAAATTAAT
This sequence comes from Olea europaea var. sylvestris, assembly GCF_002742605.1. Lineage (NCBI taxonomy): Eukaryota > Viridiplantae > Streptophyta > Magnoliopsida > Lamiales > Oleaceae > Olea > Olea europaea. The sequence continues at coordinate 835 of NW_019235392.1, forward strand.
GATGTAAAGGGATGTTGTGTTCCTTCTGTGATTCCTTGGTATTCTTGTATTGTTGTGGAGTAATAAATGAGTTGGATATGCTTGCTTGTAAATCATTGTGTTCATTTACTTAGTTGCCTTAAATCTTGTGAAATCTGTCCCCTAGTGTTTATACACATGCAAATTTGTGGGCTGACTTGGTGGAACCTCGTGCCATTATAGGCAAAAGTTCGGCTAAGTACTTGGCATAGAATTTGACCCCGTGATAAATGGTATCAGAACTCAGGCTGTTTTTATTGCTATTAGGCTTTGTTTGCTAACATGGTTTTTAATTAGGATCTAAAAGACTTCGTTGCTACTTTGGAAGACTTTGTAAGTGCAATCAATTTGGCTGCACAAGTCCATGCACATTCTGATGTGCATACGAAATTGAGGGCACAATTTGAAGAATATTCCAACGGTTTTGACGAATGGCACTTGTCCTTCATAAAGGATTTTCTAGATCTTGCTGATAACATAAAGCCTTGATTTAATACCCTTGATAATAAAATTTCTTTGTTAAAATTAGATCAAAATAGTACTACTGTGAGAAATGTAGTAGGTACTTCAAATATTTATGTCCTTGAATCGAAACAATTCAGTGGTTCCCATAATGCCAAGGAGTTGGAGAATTTCATTTGGAATATGGAGTATTACCTCGTATTCCAGAGGAAGAGTAAATAAATATCACTTTTATGCATCTTTAGGCTTTGCAAAGTTATGGTGGCGGACTCGATTGAAGGATGATGAAGCTACCTGTCAGTTACCAGTTGTGCTTAGGAAATGTTACAGAAAGAATTGAAGGATCAAATCCTGCTTTGCAACACGGATTAGGTTGCAAGGAAATCTCTCAAAAAGCTAAGGTAAATAGGAAGTTCCAGAATATGTGAAGGAATTCAATAGTCCGTAGAACAGCTTAAGCATGTTTAAAGAAAGGAAAAATAACTTTTATCGTAGCCTTGTTGGAAATTAAAGAAGATAAGGTTGTGGAGATGCTAGACCAGGTTGCAACTGTCTTGGATAAGTTCGTTGATGTGATGTCCCCAGATCTCCTAAGAACCATTCCGCCTCAACTTGCTATTGACAACAAAATTGAACTTGACCAGGTGCAAAATCCCCGTGTACAGGCCCCATATCGAATGGCTCTATCTGAGTTGGTAATTGAGAAGACAGTTTGATGATTTACTTGATGCTGGTTTTATTCAGCCTTCTAAAGCTCCTTACGTGTCCCAATTTTATATCCAGAAAAGGATTATAGGTCCTTGAGAATGTATGTGAATTATCGTGCATTGAATAAGGTGATGGTGAAGAACAAATATTCGGTGTCTAATGTTGTTGATTTGTTTGATCGGTTAGTGTTTCATTCTTTACCAAGCTGGATTT
>NW_019235393.1:0-2235 GCF_002742605.1 Olea europaea var. sylvestris
TTTTTAGATAGGTTTTTTTAATTTTATTTCCTTTTAGTATTATTTTAGGTTTTGACTATAGATAGGATTTTATGCCATATTGTGACTGAAGACTTTTCGCATATTGAAATTGAGAGGCAAGTTTGCTTTCTTGTTTGTTCTTCATGAACAATTTATCGAACTTATCGGGATGATTTCTCGTGGCGTTCACCAATCAAAGTAAGATTCTTAAATTGTGTAATCACGGGGTCAAGGTATTCATGTAATTTCTTTGGTTTCTTGATTCATTTAATTTTCGAATTGATCTTTAACTTATTCAAATTTTTGATTTATTAATTTTGTGATTAAAAGGTCTACATGTAATATTGGTTGTGTGAGTTGTTTAATCCATTATTATGATTTAAATTCCACAAACCTTTGTTGTTTAGAACTTTTCTGGGTTCGATTCAATATTTTGTGGGTTCGATTGCAACCTTGCTGATCGGGTTCCCATCAAGTTACATAGTTTTCATAGGAATGAATAGCAATTCTACGGTTTAATGCTTCTCTATATGCCCTAGCTGTTCTACGAGTCATATCTGTTGCATTTTCACATACATCATACTTTTTCTTTGTTTAAAGAAAACATGCAAATATTTAAACTTTCATATCATGCAATTCCCTTTAAGCTCTTAGCTTTTGTTCAAGTCCATTACATATCTTTAAATAACACGTCTCTAAATCATATCAAAGTATCATAACATAAACATAATCATTAACTTTAAATATGAACGTACCTGGGCCATAGGATGAGGTTGATGGATGGATGCACGATGCCATGGAATACCTTAAACTTTTCATTTTCCTTTTGTTTTTTTAAAAAAAAATACTTGGTCTACAGAACCGGCTAAACTATTTTTTAAAAAAAAGAAAAACATACTCATCTACAGAACAGGCTAAACTGTGCTTTAATACCACGCTGTAACGCCGCGACCCCTAGTGGATCAGAACGCTACTTACTTTATTTAGCTTAACCGTTGGTTTAGTAACAAATGTATACGTTTTAGCGGAAACTTACATCTTCGGATAATAATTTAAATAACAATACTTCAAATACTTTAAACAAAAACACTGAATCATTTTTCAAAACAATAAAATGTAATTTATTTGAAAAAAACGTAACTTGTTCTCCCATTCTACGTTATTCAAAATTTTAAAGAACTAACATTGAAAAACATTTCATAAAAATAAATTCAAATCACTTATCCACCAGATTTTCATGGGCTCGTTGCATCACTCTCCATCTTCTCCTCCATCCATGCCCGATGTATAATTCCTTCAATCTGTAGAGATGAGATTAAATCCGTGAGTTGAAAAACTCAATACGTGTCATAGGTACATTCGTGATCAAGTTATACATTTCAAAATATTAACTTTATAACTTTTCATACATGCCGTACCCAGATGCACCATTTTTTCATGAAGGGGTATGCCGTACCCGAGGGCACCATTTGACATATGAATATTTCTTCAACATAGAGGGGTATGCCGTACCCGAGTACCATTTGACATACAATCATTAATATAGAGAGATATGCCGTACCGGAGTGCCATTTGACATACAAACGTTAACATGAATCGAAACTTATAACTTAACACGATAAAATACATTGCACCTCTACCTACCTTGATTGATACTTTTGAAACTTTGAAAACTTGGGTTGAAAATTTCGATGAAACTTGAACGTTGAAAGAAATGCACTCCTTGAATATTTGAAAACCGTTGAGAATTGATGTTTGAAAACAATTCTTAAACTTCTAGGAAAAATAATTTTCCTCCCTCTCTTTTCCTTCCTTGGAAACTCATTTTTTAGTATGTAAAAACTCTTGCTTTTGGTGTAAGAAAAAATAAGTGAAATGAGATCTCTATTTATAGGTAAATATTCCATAACTTAAAGCAAATGAAGGGTCAAATTTTATTTAAGAAAGAAAACATTGGTGCCATTTAAGTTTGAAGTTAAATGTTTCAATTTAGTGGGGTTTTTATTGCTAAAAACGTGGGTGACCCTTTGAGAAAATAATTGATAAAAATAAATATTTAAATTCTAGAGAAAAACGAGAATTTTCATTTCAGGCAGTTTCGGGTCGACCGGTTGTAGTCCCGCTGACACTGCACAGCATTCATTGTTTCTATCATAACTTCTTCTCCCGATATCCGATTGAGGTAATTCAAAGTGCGTTGGAAAACTAACTCAAAGAGTTACAACTTTTTATTTA
>NW_019235394.1:0-2235 GCF_002742605.1 Olea europaea var. sylvestris
TTGGCATCGCTCGCTTTGTCGGCTGAGCTACGGCTTCAAGGCTCCTTAGTTAAGGTCTCGGGTATGTAACTTCTTACTTGGCGCATTACTATTTTGGCTATTTCCTTGTTACTTGGTTGTTGTGTCGACTGGGATATAGATAGGCATATTATTAGGAAAAAATATTTAGATTTGGGGGCAAAAAATGACAAGAAAATTGCTAAATCTAGAAAGAAATAGCTGCAGATCCCCATTTCGATGATAATGACTTGTCACCATTTTAATTCTTAAATACTCCGTGGCATGATGCAACTTCTTGTTATGAGAATTCTTGAATATTGTGAATCAAACATGTTTTTATCGTAGTTTGGTTAACCCGTAGATTAAAAAAAAAAAAAAAATTGATCATGTCAGCGTTTTGAATATTGATCATTCGGCCATTACCAAATTCTCGAATTTTGTGTATCAAACAAACTTTTTCTTGATTCATTATCTATATTTGTAGCATTCTTGATCAAGCAATCGAAAGACATGGGCAAAGTTGTAGATGACAAAAACATGTTAGAGCAACAAAGGCAAACAAAAATGAAACTGCTGATTTCATGGCTGCCTTTGCTATGCCGTGCAAGCAATGGCACTGATGCACCTGTCCTCAGCATCAACGAAAGAGCCGAGCTTGAAAAGATATTGGAGGAGATAATCGAGACATTAGAACAAGAAGACGAGCAAGAAAGAGTGCTGTCACTATGGCTCCATCATTTCACTCGATGTCCATCCTCGGATTGGCCTAACCTCCGTGGTTGCTACACTCGTTGGCTCGATGCTTCACGCAGTATTCTGTTACGCCAATGAATGCAGCTATGTGTCTATCACTAGACAATGTTGATGCGAGAAAAAGGTCACCACTTCAGATGTGCAATTATATATGATATGATATTTAAATTTTCTACAGTCGGGTTATTTCTGGTGTAAATATATTATTAGCTCATCGTAAGCTGACTAATATGTAGAAATTTATAGCAATGTTTTAAGAAATATGATTAGTTAATAATTAGATTCTTTCTTGCTACTGGCATTATGCTGTGTTACTTAATTGGGTTACCGTTGTTGGCACCCAAATTGTGGATGACATTTGCTGCTGCTAACATGATTTGCAGGAACTACACTATTATCATTGTCTTCATTCTTGGAAGAAGTGTACGAGTGAAATATGTTTGTGGTGGGTCAACTACGTTGTAGCTAAATAATAAATGGATCTTAGGCCACGTCTACAGTTTGATCCTAGGGCCCCCACTGGGTTCATTTATACGTTTTTTGGAAGTTCCATTGCAACTGAGCCCTTGTTTGAGCCACATTATTTTTCTTAGAATGCATTTTTGAAAAATATATTGATAGAAAATGTGTGGTTAAAATATAAAGAAAAATTTTGAATTTGCATGTAATATTATTTTATTGAAAAATAAGTGACTGAAATGATGTTAAATCACTATTTAAGTATGTATTTTTTAAAAAAATATGGCTCAAACATGGCCTAAATCCTTCACAATCACATCATTTTGGTCTATATATTCCTTTAACAAGTTCTTCTACACATCGCTCGTCAAAACGAATCCTAGGACATATCAAACTTTTACTAATCAATTGTCACAAAACACAAAAATGCACTTTGACCCAACAACAAAACTATTAGAATTAAACTAGTTCGCTAGAAAATATTTGACATGCTGCTTGACATCCTCTCACATTTGTTGGAACCAACGTAGGACTCGTATGAATTAAAGAAGACAAAAAATTCTGCCCACCTCCCCTATTGTGAGGGGCTGTTAGCGAGAGTGTGACGGCCTAGCAAAATTGAAAATATTATTCACCGTTGCATTCTTAATATAAGCATTTATAACGTAATATTAACCCATGAGCATGCACTTCACTCACAACTATGTTCGTATTCAACTATTCCGCACAAAAATGTTGGAAAATATATCTTTGCAAGGAGAGTAATGGTGAAGAAACAAAGAATAAAAACCAAGAACTAGATATCAAGATGAAGGCCCGAACAAATAATCATTGTCTTCAAACGATATTTGCTCCTATTGCTGAAACTCTCTCTAAAGATCTTCAATTCGGTGTTTATCGAGCTTAGTCCAACATACTTTTCTCTGCCAACAACCAATCAAACTGACTCCTATCTACAACAAATATAATTCACTTCGGTTGCTATTCAATCTTACTCACGAAGGATAAGAAAAGGTGATGATT
>NW_019235395.1:0-2235 GCF_002742605.1 Olea europaea var. sylvestris
AAATATAATTACAATTTGGCAGTCCAGACGCCGATGGTTCTGCTGCACCCTTATCCACATGGGTGTATTCGGAGGAGAGAGCTCGAACCGGAATGGTGAAACTTATTGCTGGTGCCGAGTTGCCTTTCGCATTAATTGACAACCAACACTACGTCTCGTATGTGAAAGAATATATACAGCCAAAGTATGTTGGGGTAAGTCGAAACACTTTTCGTTCCGATACAATACAATATTTTATTTCAATAAAACAACAATTAATTATGGATTTGCAAAAATATGGGGTTGTCATATCTTTAACTTTGGATATATGGGAATGGATTAATAAAAGATCATATAAATAGCTGCAACTGCACATTATATAGACTCACTTTGGTACATGCATAAAAAAAATTATTGTTTTTAAAATTATTAAGTTTCATCACAACGCTAATAATATATTTAATTCTATTATTAGTATTGTTAGAGAATATCATTGCGAAGGTAAAATTCGTTCATTTACTTTCGATAGTGCTAGTATTAATAAAGTAGTTGCCGATAAATTGCATAGGGTACTGCAACCTGATTTTGGTGGGTATTTGTTTCATATTCGTTGTGTATGTCATATTTTGAATTTAATTGTCCAAGATAGTTTAAAATATATAAAGGATGAACTTCAAAATATTAGGAACGCACTAATATATATCATAATCTCCCCAAGTAGAAAATAAACATTTGAGGATTATTGTGCTGAAATAGGAGTGCAAAATGCTAAAATATTTGTTAGCAACGTAGATCAAAGGTGGAACTCTACTTACTTATTATTAAAGTCATGTGAAGATTTTGAACATTTAATAACTGGCTTTGATAATAATAGATATGTTAGAAGTGATGACGAGGGTATATTGACTGAACGTGATTGGCAAATAGCTTTGAAAGTTAAAAGATTTTTGATATCTTTTTATGAAACCACTAAAGTTTTATTGGGCGTTTACTATCCCACCAGCTGTATGATGCTTGAACGTCTTTGTTTAATTGTAAGAACATTTCATAAATATATAAATGACCTTGATTTTAGTGAAATTATAATTGCTATGAACTTAAAATTTAGAAAATATTGGGAAGATTTGCCTATATTATTTCCTTTAGCATACGTGATGGACCCCCGATATAATTTATCGGGAAACTAAATATATAATTGATCAAATTTCAAACGCCTTAACATTTGATACACCTATTACATATAGAAATTTAGAGCAAATATTATGTGAAATATATGAATTATATGTGAACCGAATGGGTACCAATATTAGTCGGGTACCATCTGCACCTACTCCTTCTGTTAAAATTGAAGAAGAAGATGCAGAAATATTTAATTTATTTCAAAGCATTAATTCGTATGGATATGATTCATCTGCAATGTGTTCATTTACTATCACTGCCGTGTCGTCACCATTTGTATCTCATTCTCATCAAATATCTACGGGCTCAAACCATAATACATTGCCTGCTGAATTAATTGATTATTTCAACCAGAATATGCTAACAGATAAAACAATTAAAAAAAGTTCGGACGAAGTAATTGAATTCTGGCGAAGGTATGAACGACGTTGGCCAGTTATATCTGCGATTGTAAAAAATTTGCTGACACCTCCGATTAGCACTGTTGCTTCGAAGTCTGCTTTTAGTGCAGGTAAAAGAGTTTTGAGCGAGGTCAGGAGCCGACTGAAAGAAAATATTTTAGAAGCGTTAATGTGCGTTAAGGATTGACAGGACGCTCATTTTTTACTACAAGATAAATATGCCGAAATTGCATGTCGTTAAGTAAGTGATTTTTGATTTAATTATATTGATGAAACTTTTCTTTTCTTATCGTTATTTTTAATTTTTTTAAAAAAAATTGTACACGTTACAAAAAATTATTCGTGTACAATTTTTAACTCCGCCTACTGAAAATTTAAGTAGTCGGTCCCAAACCCGGATAAAGGAGGAGGGTTTATATTTTATTTATTTTTAAAAGAAAAATAAAAAAAATAAAGATTTCATTTTTTTTTTAATCTCTTTTAGTTAAAAAAAAAGAAAAAAATTTTCTTTCCACCATTTTATCTAAATTTTTGTTAGTACTTGGTACTATTACTACTATATATCTACATTTTAAATTCTTTTTTCGAACAACGTTGTGCGTACTTTTACATATAATTTTCGAAGTAAAATCCTTCTGAAAATTGAAAGGGTAATCGAATGATTGCCCTTTCAATT
>NW_019235396.1:0-2235 GCF_002742605.1 Olea europaea var. sylvestris
ATCCCTCATACGTCACGATGAAGTGGTGAGTTCAATCCAAACGGCCGCTACATTTGCAAAAAGGACTTATGGACCCAAAACAGACACCGTGTGCAAAAGTTACGCTCAATTCTTCGAACGTCGACAATGCAAGCATTCCAAATACGCAAGTACTCATTCATTCAAAAAATAGCCGAAATCCCAAATACGTCACGATGAAGTGGTGAGTTCAATCCAAAACGGACGCTACATTTCCAAAAAGTGCTTATGGGCCCAAACGGACAACGTGTGCAAAAGTTACGCACAATTCTTCTTTCTACGACTCTCAAAGCGTTCCAAATATGCAAGTGCTCATTCTTTCGAAAAATGGCCGCAATCCTTCATACGTCACGATGAAGTAGTGAGTTCAATTCAAAACGGTCGCTACATTTCCAAAAAGTACTTATGGGCCCAAAACGGACAACGTGTGCAAAAGTTACGCTCAATTCTTCTTACGCTGACTCTCCAAGCGTTCCAAATATGCAAGTGCTCATTCTTTCGAAAAATGGCCGAAATCCCTCATACGTCACGACGAAGTGGTGAGTTCAATCCAAAACAGCCGCTACAATTGCAAAAAGTACTTATGGGAAAAAACAGACACCGTGTGTAAAAGTTGCGCTCAATTCTTCGAACGCCGACAATGCAAGCATTCCAACTACACAAGTGCTCATTCATTCAAAAAATAGCCAAAATCCCAAATACGTCACGATTAAGTGGTGAGTTCAATCCAAAAAGGACGCTACATTTCCAAAAAGTGCTTATGGGCCCAAAACGGCCAACGTGTACAAAAGTTACGCACAATTCTTCTTTCTACGACTCTCCAAGCATTCCAAATATGCAAGTGCTCATCCTTTCGAAAAATGGCCGAAATCCTTCATACGTCACGACAAAGTTGTGAGTTCAATTCAAAATGGTCGCTACATTTCCAAAAAGTACTTATGGGCCCAAAACGGACAGCGTGTGCAAAAGTTACTCTCAATTCTTCTTACGCCAACTCTCCAAGCGTTCCAATTATGTAAGTGCTCATTCTTTCAAAAAATGGCCAAAACCCCTCATACGTCACGACGAAGTTGTGAGTTCGATCCAAAACGGTCGCTACATTTCGAAAAAGTACCTATGGGCCCAAAACAGACAACGTGTGCAAAATTTACACTCAATTCTTCTTACGCCGACTCTCCAAGCGTTCCAAATATGCAAGTGCTCATTCTTTCGAAAAATGGCCGCAATCGTTCATACATCACGACGAAGTAGTGAGTTTAATTCAAAACGGTCGCTACATTTCGAAAAAGTACCTATGGGCCCAAAACAGACAACGTGTGCAAAATTTACGCTCAATTCTTCTTACGCCGACTCTCCAAGCGTTCCAAATATGCAAGTGCTCATTCTTTCGAAAAATGGCCGCAATCGTTCATACATCACGACGAAGTAGTGAGTTTAATTCAAAACGGTCGCTACATTTCGAAAAAGTACCTATGGGCCCAAAACAGACAACGTGTGCAAAATTTACGCTCAATTCTTCTTACGCCGACTCTCCAAGCGTTCCAAATATGCAAGTGCTCATTCTTTCGAAAAATGGCCGAAATTCCTCATACGTCACGACGAAGTGGTGAGTTCAATCCAAAATGGCCACTACATTTGCAAAAAGTACTTACGGGCCCAAAACAGACACCGTGTGCAAAAGTTACGCTCAATTCTTCGAACGCCGACAATGCGAGCATTCCAAATACGCAAGTGCTCATTCATTCAAAAAATAGCCAAAATCCCAAATACGTCACGATGAAGTGGTGAGTTCAATCCAAAACGGACGCTACATTTCCAAAAAGTGCTTATGGGCCCAAAACGGACAACGTGTGCAAAAGTTACACACAATTCTTCTTTCTACGACTCTCCATGCGTTCCAAATATGCAAGTGCTCATTCTTTCGAAAAATGGCCAAAATCACGCATACGTCACGACGAAGTGGTGAGTTCAATCCAAAATGGCCGCTACATTTGCAAAAAGTACTTATGGGCCCAAAACAGACACCGTGTGCAAAGGTTACGCTCAATTCTTCGAACGCCGACTCTCCAAGCGTTCCAAATATGTAAGTGCTCATTCTTCCAAAAAATGGCCGAAATCCCTCATACGTCACGACGAAGTTGTGAGTTCAATCCAAAACGGTCGCTACATTTCGAAAAAGTACCTATGGGCCCAAAACGGACAACGTGTGCAAAAGTT
>NW_019235397.1:0-2235 GCF_002742605.1 Olea europaea var. sylvestris
TGGAAATTAACCTTTTAAAAATTCATCATAATACTATGCAATTGTAAAATTCAACTTGTAACAAAATTTATATCATGGAAGGAAAAACAAATAATTTAGAAATATTGAACCGTCACTTTGGCATCAGCTGATTTCACCATGTGGACGATTCGACCGTCCTATCGAAGATTTTCTCTATAAACACATATATAAGTGATGATTGTATAAAAAGTTCTACATAATGTGCTGTCCCCAGAATTTCGAAGTCGACCAATAAGTTTGCAACTTGGGACTGTCCGTATGCATAGGAAAGAGTAAAAACAAGAAGGTTCTAAAATTAAACTTACTATCATCACATCTGATTTTGTTGTCAGAGTTTGTCATTTGTAAAAAGGGCATTGGATCAACATCGATTATCCCGAACTCTGTGGTCCCTCTAATACTTCTCAAACCTGCCTATGGTCCAAACTCTTTTGTGCTGTCCACCCACCATTTGTTTAGATTTTCATTACAATAAAGCTAGGTTCAGATATGGGGCCAAATTCGATGTTTATTAATCTATATTTTCATTAGTCTTCTAATTCTTTAAAAAAAAAAAAAAAAAAAAAAAAAAGCAAAACAAAATTGAGTAATGCTTGGGGTACATCCATTATGCTCAAGTAACGCCCCCCTATTGGAGGGGACGCTGTTATGTTCAAGTAGAATAATCCAAAAAAATTTAGCAAGATAATTAGAGAGGGGCTATTGCTATAGTCGAAGACTTTTTTTCATGGAATACTTACATGATTGGAAAATTGATCGTCATAAACATAAATTATCAAAGGAAGAGTACCTTATATCGATTTCAATTGAGGACCTAACGTTGACCACATATTCTTAAAGGATGTGTTTTAATTAGCATGTTCCCCACCACCACTCCTACGGCTTTCAAAGAATATGACCCTTTTCACTCTTTTTTTTTATTTTTTTATTTTATTTTATTTTATTTTTTTGTGTCTCAAATAAGAAATTATGAAGAATCGAAAGATGCCCAAAATTTCTACCTTTTCTGGGGTTCTTTTCCAGCTTATCCTGTTGCACGTGGACTTTGAGAATCTTGATTAAGAGGTCACCATTAGTTAGCCAAATGATCGATTTATCCGACAAGGTATTTAACACTACAAGTAGGCGCTCAAAATCATTCTTTTCGATCTAATCAATGTGGTTTTTTTTATTTTTTATTTTTTCGTGAATTTGAATTAAGAAGTAGAAATTAGTTCAATTTGTTTACTAGCATCTTACCAACTCTTCGTTTACTAGTGTACACAAAGTTGGCTGGATTTCAATGGTCGGCTAGTCACAATCCGTAGGCATCTTAATTAACCAGCTGTCCCTTACTTTTGATCTTGCGTGTTGTTTAATTGTCGTCCCTTCTCATTATCCCAAATAATTGTAGGCTTTTTGTGGACTATCTGTTTGAAAATTAATCGAATTAGAGGCAGTGCTAAATTATCTTGATGTAAACACTCAACTACTCAAGAAATGAAGTTCAATAAAGTTATACACATTATGGAAAACGTTGAATGAAAAATAATGATTCCATCGATACACATGTTATCTCGCCTTTGAGTCAATAGTTGAAACGACCCGGATCTCTTTACCCAAATCGTTATCTTACGTACTGTCCGCTTTGGGTGGGCCTTACGCCCTCTTACCCCTCACGACTTTCTGTCGCATCCCCCAAAATTCGAACTCATGACTTTTCCCTTAAGTAAGACTTAAGTTGCCCAAAGCAAACAGTACGTAAGATAACGGCTTGGGTACAGAGACCTGAGTCATTACAATAGTCTTATGCAATCTCTATTCGTGTAAAATTTTTAGCACCAATTTAAGAGGAGTAATAGTGAGTTTTACGAAATGTGTGAATAGTAAATGAGTATTAATTATGAATATGTGGTTTAAATTAACGTCTGACTTTGACATAATAGAATAAATAACTTATTAATTATTTTTAACTTTATACAAAGATACAGATAGTCATTTAGGATTATGTCTAGGTGGTTTCCTATATTTTTCCATTCATAATTGCCTTAGTTTCGCCTAGATTGAGTTGCTAATAATTAGTTAATTACTTACGTAACAATAATTCTAAATCTTTAGAACTTTATATTTTCACTTATGAAGCAGAAGTGTGACTTATGACCAAAAGATTCTAAAGATGGGCCAAAAGGCTAAAGCTTTACTTTTACAGATTCTAATTTTTACCTTAGCAACTTT
>NW_019235398.1:0-32742 GCF_002742605.1 Olea europaea var. sylvestris
GAAAATTTTCTTGTGAGAGGAAAGAGAATCTTGAACGAAGAAGAATTGTGAATAATTTTGCGAAGATTTTGATACTGATTTGACGAAGAATGGATGTGAATTGCTTGAGAGATTGGTAACGTCTAGTTTTGAAATCAAGAACGATGGTTTTTTGACCGTTGAAGGAAATTTAAAAGTTGAATAGTTAAAGTGGGTGAAAAAGGGTGCAGTCGTTAGATTGGAATCATTGGACTGTGATAAAGGGTCGCGTTTCCTCTCAAGAAAAAATTCTTGGGGATTTAAATGTTAAGGAAAAAATATCAAGGACTTATTTGCTACCATACCCATAAGTTGGGGGATCCCATTGCAATTCTCTGTCCAAATTAGGGTTCACCATTTCCTTTTTGTGAAATTTTATCTACTAATGACATATTTTTGTTACGTAAATTTGATACAACAGAATAAGATTGAAAAGAGAAGCGTTTAAGATTTTTAATTATCCTCAGTTTGAGATCAATTTTTGGGAGAAAATAAATTTTTAATAATGATTTTTTGAAAAAGGTGTAATTAAAAAGTAAGAAAATGTTGTGAATTTACGTGGAAAATGATTTTATTGAATGAATGTATAGTTAAAAAACGAGTTTTAAAAAATATAGATAATAAGGCTCAAACATAAGCTTATTATTTTATACATCTCGTTGGATTATATTTTGTGTTGAAAAATCGTTAGTACTCAAGGGCATCTAAAAGTTTGGAATATGTTATTTATTTTTTAATTAAGTTAGCCGTGAAATCTAGTTTTCATACTTTTATAAAAGAATTAACGAGAACATTATTTGTCATTGCTCGAAATATAAAGAATATTTTTATTTTATTTATCTTATTAAGAATTAAAGATACAATGTATTTATTAGTGTTTTAAAAGATCAATCTATACTCAATGTTCGAAGAAAATGTCCCACCTCACCTACGTTGACCACCTTATGGTGCATAGTGTTTGTAGAAAATCTGCAAGCATACGAGATCGTTGTACAAGTAATAAGATTTTAAGCTAAGTGTATCGTTTCCATGAGAAATAAAGTCTAATATCTAATTTAATAGCTTTTATTAAATTCAAAATAATATAAAAATCAAAGCAAATAAAATATTTAACTAATATATGAATATTTGTGTTGGAATCATGAATTTCCCTATTGCCATTTAATCCAACTCTTAACTCATAATTTTGTAAATTCATATATTCAAGACAATCGATAATCCACATTTATTCAGTATTATTTTTCAAGATATATTAAATCTATGTTTAACATGAACCGATTTTATTCTTAGTCCGAATTCATATGAAAAATATGCATTAATTCACGGGATTTATCACACATGATTGCACACGTCATAAATATTATTCATAATACTTATTGTTCATATGTTGATTTTGACGCGTCTAGACTTATTGTAAGTATTCTTATACTACAACAAACAAATTATTATCTACTAGGTGATCAAACAATCAAATAATTCAATGAGAATGCAAAATCTATTAAATCAAGAAATACTAACTAATTGTCTTTAATTAAAAAAACAAAAAATAAGGTTCATCATTCATCCAATACAATGTATTTTAGCCTAACATGTTAATGTAAAAAATCCAAGGAAAATAAAAGAAAGTCATCACCTGAATCATTAAACTATGAAGAAAATATGAAAATCTTCAATCAATGTCTTCAAATCCGGATCCAAGTGATAAATTTTTCGTTCTTCGATGTATCTTCTCTCTATTTCTCTCAAAATTCGGCTTACAATATGATCCCCAGTAGGTTTGGATGTGTTCTCTAATTTATATGATACCAAGAAAGTTGCTTACCAAAATAAAATAAGGAAATCTAGATTCTTTCGCCATTTACCACTAAGGCGAGCGTCTAGTGTAATTTAGGATGCATACCAAAGAGCCTCGTCGTGTCGTAGTCACTCATTTTTGGTTTGAGAGTGCGCGCCTATCTTGCAGGCTAGGGTTTTTTGACAGTATTTTTATCATAAATCTCTCTTCTGACATCCAATTGAGATAATTCAAAGTGCGTTGGAAAGCTTTACTTTCCTCAGAGGGCTACAATTCATCAAGAAATATCATTTTCTAATTCGAACATTTCCTATGCTAAAATTGAATCTCAATAAGCATAACTTTTTCAACTGAAAAGTTTATGTACGATATATTTTGACTATAATCTATTCCTTTGACTTCTTTCCTCATCTAATTGACCACGAGCACTCTCAAATCTTCATCTTGAGGTCCAAAATAACTTTTAAATATTTACATTTAAGTCCCCACACTTTGAATTTGCTTCATTTTCCTTTCCATTTTTTCTTCTAATTCTTCTTCGATACATGATTTTTTCCTAATAAAAGAATAAATAATAATTAGGTACTAATCCGTCTAAAAAATAATAAAATATCATAATCCCAATTAAGTGTAGAAACTATACTTATCACATAAGTGAAAAAGGGTTGCAAGTTTTCTTTTATAACTAGTATTTTCTTATTTTGAAATCTAGCTCAATAGATCTACTATTGATAAAACTTAATAATGAAAATAAGTTGAAAAAAATTCACCCTAGTCCAAACTCAACCTACGAACTTAGCTCTCTCGACCCATGAACAAAGCATTTTTTACTTTGGAGTATTTATGATTTTGATAATTTTATTTTTATTGAAAATTTGAATAATTTGTATGTATCTATAAATTTTCAAGGTGCATTATTTTATTATTTAGTAGTTTACAATAATATTTTTTAAATACATCTCATCTCATAAAGAAAAACGTCTTATTAACATCATACAATATCCGTAGCACTAATATCAAAAGTAAAACATAATATTACCATAGTTAAGCAACCCCTCAAAAATTCCTCTACTCAAATTTGGTCCTTCTGGTTCATCACTTCCATCTTTTTTCCTGTCATGTTAATCTATACATAAATTTATACACATAATTAATAAGCTACAACAAATAGTTTACCCAAACAAGATCAACAAGAAATTTGACTTATTTTCACTTATTGAACAGAAATAATGTATTCTCCCTCCTCTCTCTCTCTCTCTCTCTCTCTTTCAGCTCCAAAAAAAAAGTGGGTCCTAATTCAATTAGTGGAGCAAGGTAAATCTCTAACTTATTATTGATACTTAATCCTTGATTTAATATAATAGTAACATGACCCATTAAAATTCACTTACTTAATTCAAGCTCTCATTTGACTAATTGAATTTTCAACTTTGACTAAATAATTTTGCCTCTAACTAGTATAAAGTGGGTGGTAACCTTTCCTTTAACGCTTAGACACTAACAGTTGTACAAAATATTAAATCCTTAAATTTATCCTTACCTTGCGATCTCTGAGACAGAACACGGAAGATTAAAAATTAGTTCCCCTTCTTCATCCACCACTTATCCATTTTTCGAGAAGGTTTTATTGAAAACGTCAGAAAACATTAAGAAAAAACAAATCTTCTGTGGTTTTAAACCTACGGCATAGAAGGCCACTCCACCACACCATCGTTTTATTCCATGCTGCTATCACCACCTTCAACAAACTAGATTGGAGAAATAAATATAAATTAATGATTTTTTTACAATAATTACTGCAAAATATATTCTCTCTTAAATTTTCCGCCACATTTTCTTTGTAGGCAAAAAACATCATGAATCCCTGCAATATCTCCCCCCCCCCTTCTCTCTCTCTCACACACACACGCGCGCGCACATAGAATCAAATAAGAAATTAAATGCAAGCTTCCATAGTCCATTCCATTCTCAAGAAGACTATCTAGTGGTATTTACTTGCACATTCAAAATTCTCCTGTACATAGACACTTATCTTTACCCAATGCAAAGTTAAATACTTTATGTAATATTATTATAGATTCTTATGACATCTAGTTTGGTCCTTGTATTTTAATGGTTCAAGAACTTGAAATGGTATGTCTTAAATCTTTACACAATGTTTGCAAAGCAATTTGATTAGGTAAACCAGATAGGATTCTCCCCCCAGTTCGTTGAAGGTGGTGGTGTGGAATGGAGTCGCCTGCGATTTATAGTAGATAAGTGGTAGGTGAAGAATGGGGGAGATTAAACGATCGGGGAAAAAACAAGACTAAAAAAAAAAAAAAATTATTAGAGACATGATCGTTACTTTTGTCAAATATTAGGTTAAATGTGCAATTTACTGTTAAATTAAAGTGCGTTCCAAGAGCTAAAACTTGTTACTAGTCATACTGAATGGCCCAAGTGGATGCCACACATATGTACACGTGGCAAACATATGAGAGTTGTTGCAGAAGGAATTAACATCCAAAGCTATCACATTGAACGCCGAGGTAGTTTCACTAAGAATAGTCAAAGTGGCACTGTCCTTCCTTCCGAGGTGGTTTACCTTCTGCTACTGAACTCCTGGAGTATTTGAGGTCCATGACAGGTTTAGCTGGGATGTCTCCAAAATTGATTGATGTAACGTGTACATTTAATAAGTATTAGGGATGTTAGCCTAGGTTCGTAAAGTGGTTGACCTCCTGTCAAAAGTTTATCAATGTAATTAATGTAGAATATAGTTGATTTGACACTAAGGGTCGACAGATCAGGCCACGTGGATCCAATCCAAGAGTACCACGTCGGCTTGATCACTATAAATAGATAAATTTTGTATTGTTTAAGGGGATGAATCCTTGAATAAAAAAGAGAACATAATATATTGTCCCTATCTTCTACAAACTTATTTACAGTAAAGATACTACAAAACAGGTCCATGTGTACACTATCTCCTAACGACACTTGTTGACCATTTTCGGAGGTTTATAGATTGGCACCGTTTATGGGAAGCTTGGAACAACTAAACCACGAGATTCCCATAGAAAAAAGTCTGAGTTTTCAAAAAAGATCAAGAAAGAGAACCTTTGAGTAAAAGAAAAAATCATTGAATAAAGGAAAAAACTCCAGAAACAGAGCCAAAGAAAGGCTATCCATAAAAAAGGGACAGCCGTGAGTCCGAAAAAGAAAAAAATCGTACCAAGATAGACTAAAGAACACGTTGGCGAGGAGACATCCTCACAAAATGCCCCAATAATCCAAGAGCCGCTATCAGCCACCCTCGCGGTTTGCCACCAAAGAAGTGGCTTGAGGAGCAGGCCCAGACTAGCAACTAGGCTCACTAGAGAGTTGGCCGCCGTCACTGCAAATGTGAGAACCATCTCTCAGCAAAACGCTTCAATGTGAAAACTACTGGGGCACATGCAATGTCAACTGGCCAACTCCTCACAAAACGAGGAGGTCATTCCATTAGAAAGAGAGGTGGGTGTGGACATGCTTACCAGGCCGAATAACTGAGGAGACTGCCATTCCATTGGAATGCAGCAGAGCTAATGCGCCAAGGAGACAGACTAGTGTTTTCGATAGGCTTGGTCCTACAAGAGATAGACAGGATTGACCCCCCATTCCTTCTATCAAGCCAGATACCCTTCTATTCCCTTGAACCAACCACATATATTCAACTCCTTGTTAGAGGGAAATCAACATAGACAACCTCAACTGAGAGCCGCAGATGAGCTTGCCCATAGATACATGCATCCCCCACCTAGGAATTGGTGTGAAAGACGAGTTGCACTAGCTCGGATGCAGACCAACCAAGATTGATCGTGTTAGGAGAAAATGTATAAGCCCAGGAAATGTCCTCACAAGAAACAAAGCAACCGGTCACCATAGGCGAAGTCCTTTCGCAGAAAGAGACGCTAAGACATATAACTACCAGGTCGGACTTCACAATCCCAGCCGACATGAGCTGACCTTCGCAGCAGGTCATTGAATTAAGGACATAAAACCCACAGAAAGTGATTCGCTCTCTTCCCCATCCCATCCAAAAGATATAATCAAGAGACAGAAGTCTTAAGAATGGCCCTCATGAGAAAGACAAAGGCCTCGTCTAAAAAAATGAGCGCCAATTTTTGCCACCTCGGATTAGCTCCTCTTGTAGAAAGAGGCGCTAAGGCATATAATTATTGAGGCGGGCCCAATAATGTTAGCCAATAGGAGCTGATCCCTCAACAACAACGGTTGAAAAGTACGATTTGTTATCCTTTCCAATCAAAGTAGTTTAGGCATAAGTCTCATAGAATTATAAGGAAGCTTTGGCTCAAAAGGTGAAGGCCGATCTTCTTATTTCGAGGCTAAAAGCTTTAGCCCCATCCAAATAAGAGAATTAGAATGGGTCAAAGAGGGCATGGCCCTATGTTATGTATAGCCTCAAATCGAGCCATGTGAAACAAGTCTGTTCAAAGAAGAGGTAAAGATGAAACTACTTTGGAAGACCCCACATGGAACCACCCCCAAATACATAGACACCCTAGAAAGGAGGACTATGCATTAGCCGTCAGCATAGCTTTGCAAAATTGAAAGATACGCACATAATCCAAATAGCTTCGAAAAATAAGAGCCTCAGCTCCCTTCATAATGTATTTGAAGTAGACAGATTCGGCACACAATCTCATCTCCTTCAACAAAAACTTTAGGCAACATCTACTATAGATACTTATGCAAATGTTTATTAAGTTGTCTCGCTTTTAGATCCCCGTTGTTTTAACATCTGCGTTTGAATTTGGGATTGTTGATAGCTTGTATGTAATGTTAAGGCTAGCATATTTCACGACCTATTACACCGTTCTTACCAGTGCCAGTATACGTGTCATTTTACACTATTTTCGGGCATGCGACATGACATGGTCTACTCCACACCATGATGAAGAAGCTATTGAAGCCCTCAGCAAAATGCATGGCATTTTTCGAGGCAATTCATTTGAAGGAATAGAAGAAAGTAGCCCAAAGGGCATCAGCCCATTGAGGCACTTCAGAATATAAGCTCAACAACAAATGTCAAAGAGGTTTAGCCCAAGAGGGGGCACCTTGGTAAGAGAGGTTGGAGCCCGAAGTGGTCCACCTCAGAAATAAAAACCAGCCCTAAGGGTAGAATAACGCAAAAGGTTGGACCTATAAGGTCAACCTCCATGAAAAGGTATAAAAATCGCCTATAAAAAGGATAAAAAAACAAATGAGGACTACAACAAGGACACGGCCCTCTCAAAATACCCCCAACTACGAAGCAGTAACGATTTAAAGTCCAGTTCAAACACAGGTTGGCATAAAAAGGTAAAAATTTTATTTATTACTACAAACACATTACAATAAAGGTCAGCCACTTACAAAGCAGTTGCAAAAATAATAATAAAAGATGAACAATAATGACAAAGCATACTCACTGCATCAGACACATAAACCGCTAAACCTCTCCTTTTTAGGGACGTCTACCATATACTGCAACCTTTACAATCCCGAGGTTTGTTGAACAATGTTGAAACTCAAAGTTATGGTTACAATAGACTCTGCCTAGTAAATGAGGCAGCCTAGCTGCTCAGGAGAGGTACGTTGGTACCAATCTTTGAGGATCCACATACTAAGACCCAAAGCACTTTGGATGAGATTTGTACCCTATTGCAACATAATTTATTTAAGGCAGTGGGCAACCCTCCGCACTTCAGCATTGTTCCTAATGTGTTCAAAGAAGATTGTGCTAAGGTCGCGTTTTCATTTTTACGGATCCAAGCATCCCATACACTGTACCCAAGGATCACCTAATTTGCACTCTCCATGGTATTGTCTGAAACCAAGCAATCCCTTGCATCAACTTTCCTCAAAATCCACCAAGTATAAGTATGATTGTTGGTCATACTGCAAAGAAAAAAGACAAAGCAATTTACATCAGCAAATGAATGTTCAAGCAGAATGAGCTTTTTATAGGCAAACACATGCATTTTTAATCCTCAGATCTCAAAGATATGGACCGTCCGAATTCGGGTCACTTATAGACCATTCGATGAGACCAAAGTTTCAACTTCAAGGCCCAGATCAAAACACGTGGAATACATTGGGCACCGCCCTCCTCGGAAAGGCCAAACGACAACATAGTAATCTGTGGTAATAAATGATGAAAGACGTTTAAACTACCCGAATCGTCTCACATAGCATGCAACTTCGGTTGGCACTGTAACAACTTCAGCAACGGTACAAACCACCTCAAATTTTACATCGAACAACTTGGGCATTTATTACTTCGGCTCTTCATATACGCTGGGGAAGGCCACTTATATGTACAAGGCACATATATGTCTTGGCCCCTGTCCTGATGGCCATTGACGTAGACATTTGGCAGAGCTAAATCTCTTGCGAATGTTTAAACAATTGGACTTGGGGGACTAGCATTATCGCACTAATTTGTTTTCTTGTCCGAAGTTGATCAAGAGATTATAAATTCTATGTACCACATGAATGATTGTACATAGATTTGGGGGACTATTGTAATGACCCACGTGAATGCCACACATTTGTACACGTGGCAACACATATGAGAGCTGTTGCAGAAGGAATCAACATCCAAAACTATCACATTGAACGCCGAGGTTGTTTCACTAAGAATAGCCGAAGTGGCCATGTCTTTCTTTCCGAGGTGGTTTACCTTCTGCTACCGAACTCCTGGAGTATCCGAGGTCCTTGGCAAGTTTAGCTGGGATCTCTCCAGAATTGATTGATATAACGTGCATATTTAATAAGTGCCAGGGATGTCAGCCTAGGTTCGTAGAGTGGCTGACCTTCTGTCAAAAGTCTATCGATGTAATTAATGTGGAATAGAGTGACGTGACACTAAGGGACGGTACATCAGGCCATGTGGATCCAATCCAATGGTAACCACGTCTGCCTGATCACTATAAATAGACAATTCTTGTATTGTTTAATGGAATTGATCCTTGAATAGAAAAGAGAACATAATATATTGTCTCTCTTTTCTTCTTCTTCTTCTACAAACTTATTTATAGTAGAAACACTACAAAACGGGTCCACGCATACGCTATCTCCTAACGACACTTGTTGGTAATTTTCGAAGGTCAAGAAAACTAATGTCCTCTTGAACGGAATCTAACAAAAGGACCACTTGCGCCAAACGTGCAAATGTTTGGTACTATTTGCAATATGTTTGAAAGGTGTGGAACCAAAAAAGACAATAAGAAAAAGGTTTAGGATCATTTTCACTAATTTCTCTAAGGGTCCGTTTGATTGTAAAGATAGAATTGAATTGAATTGAATTGAAAATGAATTTCAGGAAATTGAATTTCCTAAAAATTGTATTCCTGAAAATTGTAAATTATTGTGTTTGATTGGTCTAATTTTTCATGTGGAAAATGTTAAAATAAAATTATTTTTTGGTGTTCGTTTGACTTTATTTTACATAAAAATTGTCAATTAAAGGGATAAATTTTACTGACATTGGAAATGAAATTTGTTTTCATTGTCAAAAAAAAAAATCAAGAAAATCATCTATTTTTTTGTGTTCGTTTAACTTTATTTTACATGAAAATTGTCAATTAAAATGAATTTTTTTTACAATAATTCTTAGAATTTGTTTTCATTACAAAAAAAGAAAGAAAGAACCGTAACAGGGAATAAGAAAACCAATTCCCACTTTTCAAGGAAAACCAAGAAAATTTCAAGTTCCAAAAAAATCAAGAAACCAAATTCCATGGAATTTAAAACATATCAAACAAACAAAATCGAAATAAACCAATCAAAAATAGCCTAAATATTTTGGACAAAATTATTAAAAAGCCCCAAAACTTCAACGGTTCACTCTCCGAGGTACTTAAACCCTCCAAGTGGAATACTTCTCCGCGTCAAAGATAAGCCTAATCACTCCACTCACTCCTTCAGCCATGTCATTGCTCCTCCGCAGCCTTCCGATGGCCGCCGCCCTCCGACCCAAACCGTCCCTTCTCCTGCACCTCCCCCTTCTCTACGTCACCCTCCACCATACCAGCTCAAGTCCAGTTAAACCCCTCCAAAAACTAGCCTTTTCCTCTATGCACTCTTCTTCTTCCCTCCCTCCTGAAACACTGAATATCCCTATTCCCAGGAAACTAGCTAATCCCTCCGTTCATTCCAGCACAAATGCCCTCGAATGGGTCAACCGTACTGCTTTTTGTGGAGAATTATCCGAATTGGATGTTGGTAAACGAGTTCGGATCTGCGGGTGGGTTGCCCTTCACCGTGTTCACGGGGGACTCACTTTCGTCAACCTGCGTGACCATACTGGAATTGTTCAGGTATCTTTATAATTGTTCTTATTTGTTTGCTGTGTAGTAATTGGTTTTTGGTCTGTATATGAATTTTGTTTCTGTATAACTAGATTACAACGCTTCCGGACGACTTTCCCGAGGCACATTCAGTTGTGAATGACTTGAGGCTTGAATACGTGATTGCCGTGGAAGGCTTGGTAAGGCATCGGCCCAGTGAGTCCATCAATAAGAAAATGAAGACGGGCTTGATAGAGGCGAGTTATACTTAATTCCAGAACTTAGATGCGTCCCCTGCTCTTTTTATCAATAAAAATTCTCTATTAGAAGCATTATTAGCTGCTATGTTATTTATTTTCCTAGACGAGCTTTATTCCAATGCAAGTAATTAAAGAGTTATCTGGAATGTTCTTAAAAATTCTTTATTAGAAGTATTATTCACTTCCATATTGTTTATTTAGCCTACACGAGCTTTATGCCAATGTAAGTAATTGAAGTGTCATCTGAAATTGTCTTCAGTTCATTGGTACAGGGTATGCACAAAAACATAAACGAGGTCCATTTTCACTTGAGATATGACCCGTTTGCTTGAGCTTACAATATTAGGTAATTAGTACAAGCTCGAGTGTGATTGGCCAAGTATTTTGTTTTTAATGGATGGAGAAAATCGTTCTTTGCCAATGGTGCATAGCTGATCGTTGATTCATATTAGCATCTACATGGATTCTAAGTTTAAATCAAAGAATGGCCGATGGTTGTGCAATATTGGGATTCCCTAAGTGACCAGGCAAGCTGACCGATCAAAGGGAGTAAGGGAGGATATTTCTTATGTTAGTGCTTGTTTGGAGATATTGTAATTTGTTGAAATTATAAATTGATAGAAATGAGTGGCGAATAAGTGGGTGGTAGTTGTGGGACCTATGAAATGTGCGGTTAAAAATAAAGTTTGACTTTGATAATTTTTATCAAATAAGCACTTAGTTTTTGTTGGAAAAAGCTAGTCCTTTAGAACTCTTCAGTTGCCAAAATAAGTGGTCACATTACACCAAAATTGATTTGCTTGCTCTTTTTTGATTGTTTCCCTTTCAAAAATTTCCATTTTCCACTGAATTGGTTGTGCGTACAGGTTGCTGTTGAGAATGTCCAAGTGTTGAATGCAGTGAGGTTAAAGTTGCCTTTCTTGGTTACTACTGCGGAGGATGCAAATGATTTTGTTAAAGAGGAAATAAGACTGCGGTAATTGGTTTAAGGTTTTTCCATCCATGCTAATAATGAGTAATTGATGTTTTAGAGATTTGTTATTTTTATATTTTTATGCCACTTGTTATGAAATGTTTAAGACCATATGAAAGCAAATATACGAGAGCATGTTGATTAATTTTATGGACAAGTTGTGGCTGTCACTGTTGTTTGTCTAACTTTCCATTCGATAACTACAAACTCCAGGAAATTGAGTTGCAAACTATAATGACAAGTTGATTATTCTTACCATTATTGATCATCGTCCTGATTTCCTTTCTCAGTAATAGCTAAATTATCATTGGTGCCTTACTACTTGGCTACATACCTTTGGGCCCATCCTTCCCCCCATCCTCATGAGCAAAAACTAGAAGGAATGAACCACTGTATTACAATTAAAGTAGAAATATAGAAAGGAAAAAAATTGCCTTCATCACTGTTTGTTTGATATCTCAGTAGATAATGTTTATTTTTCACTTTTTCATATTTGGGATTAAAAACTTCTTGATGCTTCAGTTCTTGGTTGTGGAGGAATTTGGTTGAGATGATGTGCAGTGGCTATCTAGAATACTAAACTTGTGTATCTAGTCCATTTTACTTATATAGTCCTATATTGTGTCAGGGTGAAGAAATAAAGTGATTATGACAAAAAACCTTCTAGTCTTTGATGAAGATTGTCATACGATAGTTTCATTGGTCAAATGTCTAAATTCTAAACTCACTTCCTCAAATTACGATGTCCACGGTTTCTTTGAAAGAAATTGAAATATCATTTCAAAATTCCCTGGGTTTCATTATTGCCACAATTAATTGTGCTCCGGGAGCTCACAGATTTAAGCTCAACCACATTTTCTTATTGTTTATTTGCAAACTGGAACTTTCAATGTAATGGGTTGGAATTAAAAAAAAAAATAATAATAAATAAAAAAAATTGTATTTTTGAATTTTACAGGCTATAACAAGAGTGGTGCATCAGATTTTGATCCTCTCCCCTTGCTCTACCTGAAACACGCATACACGCACAAAGTAAATGAACAAAAATGAGAGGGCAATAATTGGTCTAATAATGTTGTAACATTTAATTCCAGGTGAGAGGACTTGTCTTTTCTTGAAGTTAGTAATTGCTAGAAAATTATTATTTCACATGACAAAGTCGTAACTTCAGGAAATTATCGGTCTCTTTTTCGTCGTTTTCTGCTTTACAGTTGCACTCATGCTTTGAAATCCATAACGCATGCTGTTTATAAGTATTACTTTTTATTGAACTCTTACAAATAGAAAAATGACCACTACTGATTTCATGCAAAGAATTTTGTGTTTTTCTTGCAATACTTGGTTCTTGTTCCCATTTGTCTTTTTGCTCCATGTAAGCAATACACACTAAGTTCTTAGATACACGTTTTCAGTTATCGATGCCTAGATCTACGTCGGCCACAGATGAACTCTAACATAATGTTGAGACATAGAGTGGTGAAACTCCTTCGTAGATATCTAGAGGATGTGCATGATTTTGTGGAGGTATTAACTTAAAATCTCATTACTCGTGAGCATCTACGATCATGCTAAATTACTCTGATTTATGAAAAAATAGAAGCTAAAAGCAGAACTCACTGTCATGATAACACTAGTTCTTTGCGCTGATCCTGACTTTTTCATGGTTGTAAGGTAGATTGAGACTCCAATTCTATCTAGGTCAACTCCTGAAGGTGCTCGGGATTATTTAGTTCCTTCAAGAATCCAGGTACTTTCATCTATTTTAGTCAGCTTACGAGCACTTGAATGCATGCTTCCTGTCCTTGGTTAATGGTTCCTGTAGAAATTGCTGGGCAATTTTTAATGAAACCAATGATAATAGGTTTATGTGTAATTGTATTATTATTATTATTTATTTATTTTTTCACTTTATGCTGCCTCTGCTCTCTCTGCCTTCTTCTGATTATTAGAAGGAAAAGTTTTGAAAAATAGAAATGTGTCCGCATTTTTGTTCACATGAAACATTGATCCTTCTTGTGCTTTTGGTGACACACACAGTTAATTGATAACTAAAAGCTTGTTTGGCAAATGCTTATAAATGGTTTAATCTATAAATAATAGAAATTAGTGGTGGAAGTGTGTAGTACTTATGGTCCCACAAAATTTGTTGATAAAAAGTGGTTTGGTTGTTTATAAACATTATCCAAACATGGGCTAAGTTTGGTAAATGCTGTTGAAGTTTGGTTAGTATATTGGCTACTTTTCATTTTCACAGCATTGTCCAGATTACAGTCACCATTACTAACC
The DNA here is from genome assembly GCF_002742605.1 of Olea europaea var. sylvestris. Lineage (NCBI taxonomy): Eukaryota > Viridiplantae > Streptophyta > Magnoliopsida > Lamiales > Oleaceae > Olea > Olea europaea. The sequence continues at coordinate 13,651 of NW_019235398.1, forward strand.
TATCAATAAAAGGTGTGGCTTTTCCTTCACAAGGTGTACAATCTACCTGTGCTAATTATGAGTAATGGAATGATTAAATATAAAGTTATATATTCTTTTATGTTGTTTCGGATATTATGTTCATGGTGTGGAGTTCTGAATTCTGGATTCCACTTTATAAAGCCAGGGACATTTTATGCCTTGCCACAAAGTCCACAGCTCTTCAAGCAAATGCTCATGGTCTCCGGTTTTAATAAATATTATCAAATAGCCAGGTAAATTGCTTGTTGATGGAGGATTGCGTCTTTTATTGTACTAATGTTCTTTTTTAGTTTACATTGTTCTTCATTCTATTTTCCTGCCAAAAGTTACATTTTGCGTAGCTCTTGTATCTCCTTTTAAATTTTCTTTTTGATAATTACTGCTTAGAGTTGTGCATGGGTGGTCAGATGTATCAAATGTATTCAAATTGATGCTTTTGTTTTATCTTAGTCAAGGTTATACTCAAAGATGCAGATTTGTTTGTTGCAGAAATTAATATCTGTATCTACACCATGTATGATACTGATGCATCATTGAATCTACCCACCCATGTTTTGCAGATGTTTTAGAGATGAAGATCTAAGGGCTGATAGACAACCTGAATTTACACAACTAGATATGGAATTGGCCTTCACTCCTATGGAGGAAATGCTGAGGCTAAATGAAGATTTAATTAGAAGGGTTAGTTGGTTTTTTCAACAATTCTATAATATTTGACTAAGGGATGGATGAGATTCCTGAATGATTAATTGATAAAAGAAAGTGGTGAAGAAAGCTAAATTCTGCTTAGATTATTACATAATTCTATTGAAGGCTTCTTTGTGTTAAATTATATAAGCAGCATGTGACATTTTTACTTACTTTTGATTGATGGTTGGAATGACAGTCTTGTCTATAGAGTGTAAAACAGAGGCTTTCTTTTTCATTTTACTGCTTTCTTTGATTTTCTCTTTTCATTTTTTGTTTCTTGGGTGGATCTAGTTTGGTGTTGTCGAATCTTTATCAACTTATTCCTTTATGAGGGCATTCAGACAATATTGACTGTTAGTGGACAAACCTATTTTTGGTTGAATTTGCTGAGATCAGGCTAGCAAAAGGCTTACCTTGATTATTCGTGGCGGCAGATCGCATTTTTTTTTTTTAAATTTTTTCCTGCTCGAAATTTTTCAGCTGAAGTCATATTGTAGTAGATGACAAACAGTTGGGGCAACTTAGTAGAACTTTTGAAGTTTCAGTTGTTATTATAGCTTCACTAATAAATTTGTAGTCCCAAAAGTACTGTAAACAGGCATTAATAATTGGAATTTTGAACTGTCAATTTTAGTATATCTGCGATAATCAATTATTGCTGCCAATTTTCTCCACTTGTATTTTATCAAGCCGGTCAAATTCTTTGTTGCAGGTTTTTCTCGAGATCATAGGAGTTGAGCTACCAAACCCTTTTCCAAGGCTTACATATGCTCAAGCGATGAGTCAATATGGTTCAGACAGACCAGATATTCGTTTTGATCTTCAGCTGAAAGATGTAATTGACTTTTAAATTTGTGCTATTTACTTATGATTCTGATTTTCTATTTGGTGGTTAAGGAACTCAACCTATCTCTGTTTAGCTTTGATATTTAATAAATTTCTTATCGTCATCCAGTCTTCATCCATCTCTCTTGGTCTGTCTCGTTCTCAACTCAACAATCTCTGTCCTACTGTAAAAGAAGATGACATTACCTTGTTTCTGAAATAGCAGGAAAATCTGAATTCGTTTGTCCATCTTTTCCTAATTCCCATTTGCTTTTGCAGTACTTTTATCAGTTGACCACTTGGTGAATGTGTGTGAGTATTTTATTTTTATGTTATTGGCTCATAACTTATTTTCTCAACAATATTCAATATTTATGAATACCTTCTATATCATTTTACTAAAGTTATGAGAGTATATTTGTCCACCATCTTCTGTTTACGTTCTATTGGACGACATAAAATTATTACTTTTTTTTTTAAGAAGACAAGTTGAGATCATTATTCTGATGATGAATATTATTATATAATTTATCTGTCCTGTTTGCTATTTACTTAATGAAAACCATTGACACGTTTATTGGTTTTTTGACTAGTTTTGCCCAGTCAATTCTATAATTAGCATACTGTTTCATCTCTCTGTTCATAAGGAGTTTTTAAGCATGACCCCAGTTTGCTCATGTTAATTTTATGAGAGGTATGGTAAATCTCAACCTCAACTTAAAATCGTCAAGTCACAGCATGTCTCCTAGATACGCATCTTCGCATCTATTTACCGGTTTGGGCCACTGTCATGCGATCATTTGTGATAGACACGAGTTGAATATAAAGACTAATCGAACATGACTTTACGATTTGACTTTCAAGGATGTCACGGAGCGGAGAATACCTGTGGGTACCGCCTCCTGGTTTAAGCATTAAAGATGTTCCTTCCATTTTTTGAATTATATTTATCTTCCACCTGCAGGTATCTGATGTTTTCTCGGACTCTTCCTTCAAGGTTTTTGCCGATACTTTGGTAAGTGGGGGAATTGTCAAAGCATTGTGTGTGCCATCAGGAGCAAAAAATTATTCAAATACTGCTCTAAAAAAGGGTGATATATATAACGAAGCTATTAAATCTGGAGCAAAGGGATTGCCTTACTTAAAGGTCTCAAATAATGGTAACAAACTTCTGCAAATATTGAACACTTACATAATGGTAAAGAAGATTATGGATCACAATTGGTATTGTTTGATATATTATCTTAGGGGTCCTTGAAGGAATACCTGCGCTTGTATCAAGTTTAGACATGAAAAAGAAAGAGCAGTTACTTAGCCAACTATCTGCCAGCTCTGGTGATCTTATCTTGTTTGCAGTGGGTAACCATGCATCAGTTAATAAAACCTTAGACCGGCTGAGGATGCATGTAGCCCATGAGTTGGGCTTGATTGATCCTGTGAGTAGACAATACTGCATATTTGGACTGCATTTAATACAATTATGAGAGAGAAACAAATTTGAGAGTTAATAGCTCTCCCTTTATCTGACCTTATTTTGTTTGTTCTTGCCATTTAGTCAAGGCATTCAATCCTGTGGGTGACTGATTTTCCGATGTTTGAGTGGAATGATTCAGAGCAGAGGCTTGAGGTTTGTATAGTTACTGTATGAACATCAGAATTTTGTAAGTTTTGACAATGTTCATTTTAGGAAAAAAAACTATTCTAGAAGCTAAAAAAAGGTTAAAAAGGGCAGAGAAAGAACAATACTGGTGGGAATGAAATGCCCGGCTTTTCATCTCATGCTAAACTTATCTTGCAGTTTGTATTCGCTATTTAATGACAACTTTTTAAATTTATAAGGAAAATGCTGACCTGAAGTAAAGGGAACTTGTGTTCTGTTATGATGTCAGAATTTTGAGGGCTCCTCTGTTTTTCCAAAATATGATAACTAATTACAAGCCAGAGCTTATGAAAAGGTGTTAGGAGTCCCTAAAAATGTGTATCAACTTTGAAATTCTAGAAAATGCATTTACTTGGTTCTGCTTGTGCCAAAAATTTTAGAAGGTTCTGTTGCAATGTTTTATGATAATTACTGTATCACGATCTGCTTATGATAAGTTGCATTGTACTTATTTTTCAGGCCTTGCATCATCCTTTCACTGCCCCCAACCCTGAGGATATGAAGAACCTTGCTTCTGCTCGTGCATTAGCTTATGACATGGTGTACAATGGAGTTGAGGTATATGGATTATGGAAACTAATTGGATCTAGAAGTTTCTTTTCTTAAATAGTAAGAGAGTACTTAAAACGTGCATAAACATCAAATGATAGATTGGTGGAGGAAGCTTGAGAATTTACAAGCGTGAAGTTCAAGAAAAGGTTTTGGAAATTGTTGGCATTTCACCTGAACAAGTAAGCATATATTTATGATCTTTTTTGATATCCAGGATACATTTTAGATTCCACAAAAATTATTAGTGTTTTGTTTTCTCTTATTATGTATTGCGTAAACCATAAATTTGACCCTTCGTGTGGATGTTAGAAAACATGTTCCAGTTGTGGCCCAATGAACAAGCATCAGTGCTGAGAGAATGGATTTACTGCTTAGTTCCATACCATTTATTTCCTATACATTCTTTTTTCCTTATTTTATTTGTTTCCAAAGAGTAGGATTAGAGGAATAGCTGAGGAAATATTTTGGCCAGTAATTGAGAGTATATCACCATCTGTAGTTGTGACATGTATACTGTTTTCCGAGTGCAGGCCGAAGCAAAATTTGGGTATCTTTTGGAGGCTCTGGACCTTGGTGCTCCTCCACATGGTAATGAAAAGTGCATTTTCTTGTTTGAAACTGTGACTTGATTTTCAAAAATGTTCGTATATAATTTGAAATATGAAAGTAACAATGACAAAGAATAAGGTAGGAATAAAACAGCTGCGTTTATGCTAAGTGTCTAGGGCAATGTTTCTCGATTCTTACCTGATTGATAAGCACTTGTTATTCTGTTTATTAATCTCTACCCACATCATAATTATTTCAGTTCACCAATCGGTTTTTTAGATTGTAAAAGTACTTGTCAGCATGCATTATTAAGCCTATTTTTGTGCTTACAAGTGAATAGTGCTTATTTTAAATTTAAGCAACGTATGACTTGCTGTGTGGGCAGTTGAAGTGCTTGAAATAACTTTATGCTATGAAAATAACCGAAATGTCATTTTATTGTTGATTTTTTTCACATTTTTATGTCACTGCCTTATTATTATTATTATTAACTTAAATAACCTAGAATTCACCAAAGAATTACCAATATATTTCATGAATCACTCATATTTATAGATTTTTACTTAAGAAGGAAACTTTTTGAATGTGCAGGGGGAATTGCCTATGGGCTAGATAGGCTGGTAATGCTGTTGGCAGGTGCTCATTCCATTAGGGATGTTATAGCTTTCCCAAAGACAACTACTGCCCAATGTGCCCTTACTCGTGCGCCTTCTGAGGTCGATCCCCAGCAGCTCGAGGATCTCTCGTACAAGTCAACAGTTTCTTGAAGCTTTCATGTCGAGTTTTGTGGATTCGAATTTCTGTATCATTATTTTGAATGAAGAAAATAAGTAATTTGAATACAGAAATATGGCACATTTGGTATGTTGGATTGAAATCACTAAACATTGGAGAGGATATAATGAAGAAAAATAAGTTAATAAGCTGAATTGTGTTCCATACGCCCACAACATGGTTCCTAAAGAAAGTAGTCTTTTTTAATAGCTGCCATATATGAATTCTATTTTTTTTCTTCTTGATTTTGGGGTTAAAATGTCACGAGGGGTGTAGTTGAGAATAAGTACGAAGAAAGTGATTTTCAAATAACCAATTTCAAAAAAGGGCTTAGTGCATTTTTCTGAAATCACGAATAAGTTTTGTTTGTTTAAAGTTATAACCAAAAAAATAATTAAATACAACAATAGGCTTGAGCCATGAAATTGAATCACATTTACTATTAAACCCAATCCCAGAACAATGAAGCTTCATAGGGTTTGGTCTTCCTGTTTTAGGCGCAAGTAGTTTGCATTTTTACGGACATTCATTTCATCTAGCCTCTCTTCGAGACATTGTCCAGATTGTTATGCCTTTTTCGTGAGCTGGAATTTACTCGATAAGGAATTTTGCTATCTTATGATCGTTATAGTTACGATCGTCATTTACCAAGCTTCGGTTTTTGTCTCCCTTGTTATCAAGTCACCAACTTGTTTGACCTTTAGGCACTTGGTAGGAATCAGTCCCAATGCATGGTCTGACGATTTTGAAGGGACCTGTGTTTTTCGGTAAACAATTGTTCAAGCCTGATTACTTTAAATATAAGTAGCTGAATAGGCGGGTTTGTCCTAATGGAAAGAGAAAAATAAAGAATTGAACTTAAAATCTTTTCACTGCGACCCCTTTTGCGAGGAAACACTTGTTCTCCATATACCAAAATTATTTTTAAATGCCACAAATAGACTATTTCTTTCATCATTTTCACCTAATCCCTCGGTGTTTACTTTTAAAGTTTTATGTCATTTCATTCTCAAACATTTGAGTTGTAGTAAAACATAAGTTAAAGCGTAACAATTAAAGAATAATTAAGAAACGAATCACTATAAATCTAAGAATTATTTGTCTCTAAATCAAAGACAGTTAGTACATATCTATATTAATTTATGTTAATTACGTTACATTGACAAATGAAATAACGCATTTTTTTTATTTTTTATTTTGTCGTAATTAGCTTCTTAATTTTGAATTAGACGTTTTGGTTTCCACTTTCCATGGTTGACTAATGAAAAAATACTGCAAATCGTAACGAACAACTTCGGCATGCAACAGTCAACTAGTTTCTTGTAGGGCTGTCAATGGATTGGATTTTGATCCGAATTTGATCCGAATCCGATGTAATTAACGGAAGATAGATTTAAGGTTTTAATCCGATAATCCGATCAAGATCCGAATTCGATAATCCGTTAACTAAATGGAGTAAATATGGATATATGTCTATCCGATCCGATCCGATTTATTATAATAATACTATATATTTTTTATATTATAACATAATTTATTAAACATAATTTTTTCCATTTTGAAACTTATGTTATGCTTTATGCATAATTTTCAAATAATAAATAATATTAGATAATAGTATAATACTTTTACTTGAAATAATCAAAGAGGTTTAATTTTTTATTAATTAAAATAAGATAAAAATAACTATAGTAATTTGTTTTATAACATCAAAAACTAATAATTAATATGTCCACAATAATTTACTTTGTTAAAATTGATTTTTTTTTTAATTTTAATTTTGTTAAGGCTATGATTTTTAGTGAAAATAATAAAATAAACTAGTAAACACTTATAATTGACAATTGAGTAGTATTCCATATTGAAAGACCACTAAAACATTAGAAAATAAGTACCTTTTAAAAATGTAGTATCCTACATAGGAAGATTATTAAAATATTCCAAGAAAAATCTTCTTTAAAAGAAACTAAAGGAGCATTACTTGGATAAAAAATTGAGTTGGACCTTCTAGTTTATTAGGTGAGCCCATCAAGATAGTTAAAATATTTTTTTTGGAAAAAATTGATGGAAAAAAATTCGGATCGAATATCGGATAACATAGCAAATCGGATATAGATTTAACAATCAAATATCCATTGGATTATCTGATCCGATCGCATCAAATATGATAATTTTTCTTAACGGATCGAATCGAATTTGGACAGATCTTCTCCATATCCGATTTATTGACAGCCCTAGTTTCTTGCATGCCAATTAAGATGTTACATTTTAAAGGAAATTTAATACTAAAATTTTTGATTGATACTAAATTAAAAATATTTTCCTAATAATGGCGGAAAAATTAGTATGCTAACTGCGAAAAGAAGCTGTCACATTTTGTTCGTTTTTGCCGATAATAAATGTCAATCCTGAACTTGCCCAATGGAAATATTTTCCTTTTAAGATTATTTGAGCCCCTTTTTATGGAAAAATACATATTAGAATAATAGGTTGATAGATAATGTGTAATTGAAAAATAAGAAAAAGTTTTTAGTTTATATGTAATATTATTTTAGTGAAGAATGTGTGGTTGAAAAGAATAGAGAGAAAAATGTATTATGAAAAAAATGGAATGAAACAAAGCAAAATGGCTCTCCTTTTTATTTATATATCGGTTAAATTCCTCAATTCTCGATTTTTATGGGTTAATTTCGCAACTACGAACATTTGGAGGACCAAGTTAAAAAATCAAGTGAATTAAAAAGTATTGTAACATTACAAAAGTCGGTAAAAATTGTTTTAAAAATCAGGTGTCTTCACACATGTTAACTTTCTTGTTATAGTATGTGTAATTACTTTTGACGTGTATGTAATTTTTCGTATCATACTTTTTAATATTTTTAATGTGAATGTAATTTTTTTTTAACAGAAACCCTACATATAACAAGTTATCGTTATTGTGACTTACTCTCTAAAGGTTGAAATACTTTCATATCTTGTTTAATTTCTTTTATGTAATTTTATGAAACTGTAACTTATTAATCCATGCAACATCATTGTTGCGGCCGCCTCCACATTCCAAATCGTCATATCTACATCATGCCACACCACCTTCTACCAAAAATCATAACAAACTGACAAGCGAAACAAAAAAATGTCCACAAATCATAATTTCTATAATCGAACCAACTACCATTGTAACTGTCTGTGGTAGGTTACTTTAGGATTTTTTAAATAGTAACTGACTTTTGCAATTATGTTATAATTTATAAATGCACGGTCTTTCGCCTTTCTTATGTAATAAATGCAAGACTTGATCTAATTTCCTTTCTCTCCTCCTCCTCCTCCATTATTTATTTATTTATTATTATTATTATTATTTTTTAAATAATGACGATTCTTCTCAAAAATCCAAGCTGTTTATGTAAATTCAGTTAATTCTAGACTCGTTTTCACAATTACTAATACTAATTAAAACATATGTTAAGACATGGACTAATCTAAATCCAAAGATTTGGATGTTATTTTCTATTGTCCAAATATTAACTTGTATCAGTTTTGCCATGCTTATTATATATATATGCTGTCAGCTGGTTTCAATCATGCCAACTAAGACGAAACTGATACGATAATAATCCATATGCATTAAGTATTGAAGATATTAAAACTCACAAATCTGATGAAAAATGCAAGAAGAATTTCATAAAGAGAAAAAAACTGCCAAATTAATTAAATCAATGATCATAGCCAGCTTTAAGAAATAAATTTCAAATCCCTATATATTGTCCATGTTTCTTCCCAAAATTTATTTCAACAGAACTCCTGAAATCAAAAAATTCTTTCTATATCCTTTTGAAGAACACAAACATTACCATGGCAAAGAAACCTAACATGGGTCGTCAAAAGATCAAACTGGCAAAAATAGAGATCAAGAATCACTTACAAGTTACATTCTCGAAATGTCGAATGGGGCTTTACAAGAAGGCCAGTGAACTCTGTACACTCTGAGGGGTTGAAATTGCCATTATAGTTTTCTCTCTAGCTGGAAAAGTATTCTCTTTTGGGGACCCTAATGTTGAATCCATAATCAACAGGTTTTTCGACCGAAATCCGTGAACTAAACTTACAACTCAGTCAAATTTTTAATGGAATCAAAGTGGAAAGAAAAAGAGGAGAAGAATTAGAAAATATGAGAAAAATTAGTCAAATCCAGCACTGGTGGGAAACCCCTGTGAATGAATTAGGGTTTCATGAGCTTCAACAACTAAGGGATTCCATGGAAGAATTATACTAGAATGTCACTAATCAAGCTAATAAACTCTTATCTGAGGTGACTAATCCAGCTGTCTTTTTCCACACAAATAATGTTGCAGTTTTTGATCAATATGAGACAAAACCTACACAGGCCTTCGAGAATTCATCTGCTGCTGCTCTTAGTAGTAATTTTGGATATTGTCATGGATTTTTCTGATATAAATTTTTAATCTTTTCAACTGCAGTTCTAAGATAGTATCTTACTAGCCTTTATTGAAAATATTGAATATTTTTTTCTCAGTTATGGTTTAGTAATGATATTTTTCTTCCTAGTTGATGGTCTAATTATTGATGAGATCATGATGATTTTGTTTCTTTAAAAGTATTCAGGAAGAATGATACATGTGACAACTTTATTTGCAGTTTGCACCACCAATCTTGAATTTTGAGTGTGCACAGAATTTAAAAGAGTTCCCTATTTATTAAGAAACACACACACATAAACACATATAATGACAAAAATTTACAATGCTAATACATTAATTTGATGAATATAAAGCTATTATAAATGTTTTAACCAAAATAATGTTAATAGTAGGGAGAATAATTTTTTACATGATGAAATCATTACCGTAATCCTTTGGTCTCCAATAATGAAAAATATTTCTGCTAAGTTGTATTAAATTAGAAGTTCCAACTTTTTTAATACAATCTACATTAACATTGGAGATGCTCATAGGAAGAAACATAATAGACATCATAAAATCTCTCCACTATCCAAAACACTTTATCCGAATCTAATGGTTATTGTTGGGTTTTGATACCCAATAATTTGGGCGATGATTTAAAATAATTGTCGAATTATTTATCGACACCATGGACTCGACTCGACTCCGAAATGAACTACACTTTTGGATGGCTCGGGTTGGGGTTGGATGGTTCTTTGGTTAGTAGGACCATTTAGTGATTAATATGAAGTTGGATATTAGCCCATTAGTTTAGGTTAATTGGTAGCCCACTTAGTGAACCTTTGGCCCAATTGAAGTGACCTAAACTAACACTATATATGCCATCTTCTTGAAACCGTTTTCTTCATGGTGGTGTGCAGGTGTGTGTTGAGAGAGGGAGAGAGGGCCAAAAGATGTGCGGGGGCAGCCGGCTTGGTGGTGGTTGGAGTAAGTCTGCCATTATTGTTTCTTCTTCTCCCTATCACCAACACCGTACCTACTCCTTTGTGGAGTTTGAGAGAGTTTGGACAGTCCAAAGTGAAGGTGAAGTTCTTGGGTCGAGCCGAGGTAAACTTGTGTTCATTTGATTATTTTCTGAGTTCGGAATCAAGATTTATTGAGAGATTTTCGTAACACTTATAAATTATGAATATTATTTTCACTTTTAGGTAAACTTACTCGTAAATTAAATTTTTACTTAGAAGTGAATTTACTTGTATAAAAACTAATTTAATTATGAATGAACTTACATATTTGAATTCAAGTAATTTGTTCCTTGTTATTCATAACTTGTTGAATTAATAATTCGGTCTAAAACGAATAATGCTATGTTCCATATTGGACTCCATTAAATTCATTGTGTGATGAACAAAAATGCATCCTAATTTTATCGAACAATAAATTCTTAACTCCACTTTTACCTAGACTGGTGTTAAGAATAAAGGTTCTATATCTATAATAAACACGTGAAGTGAATAAATTTTGTCCGGTCGACTAAAGGACAATAAACATCCTAAATTAGTTTAATTCGAACATTAATTCCACCAAACACATGATAGAATTAAATTGACCCTTATCCAATCTAATACAACGCGCCAAACAAACGCACCCTTATGCTTTACGTTATTTCTTTCTCAAATTTTGGAGCTGTTTATGTAAATTCATGTAATCGTAGACTTTTAATGTTATAAATTCCGTTAAGAGTAATTAAGACATGAATCACTCTAAATCCAGATACTTATGTCACTGATTCGACTAAGCTGGCTGATGAAGTACAAAAGCTACTTCAACTACATGCAAACATTATTACATATAAAAGTTTACGCTAAATAAGTTTTTGTTACATTGACTGTTTCTTTTTTCTGTCTTAATTAGCTTCTTAATTTTGTTTTAGACGTTTTTACCCACTTAATGTTCCATTATTCACAAATTTTAAAATACTAACATTTATATCATTTTTTTTCCAAGTTGTAATGAATAACTTTGGCATGCAATAGTCATCTAGTTTTAGACCACACCAACTATTTTTGAGGGCATTTAAGACAAAAATTGACAAATAGTAAACTTATTATTGTCGTAATAAATAATTCTGAAAAAAATTAATATGTTACCTACGAAAAGAAGATGTCACATTTTGTTCGACTTTGCCACGAATACGTTATGCATTTTTCATTATAACAAGAGTGCCTCTAGTAAGTGTCAATCTTGAACTTGCCCCAATGGAAATAACTTCCTTCCAAGTATATATTTTAGTTTTTTAGGAAAAGAATGGTGCTAGTGCCAAATGGGACTTTATTTCCCCCCCCAAAATTACTCTATTAGTTCTCAATTTATTTTTTATATTAATAATAGTTAATCTTTCTCAAATATCCAAGTGTTTCTGTAAATACATATAGTTCTAGTCTGTTAACTTCACAATTACAATTACTAATTAAAACATATATTACCTTGTGGATTAATGATTAAAGGCAGTTCTTAGGATTAGTCAAAATCCAAAGATTCGTATGTTATTATTGATATCAAAATTTGCAAATCATAACGAAAAATTTGGCATTCAATAGTGAACTAGTTTCAGTCATGCCAACTAAGTAACATTGATATGACAATCATCCATATTATGTAAAGAAGATATTATAACTCCCAAATCAGACGAATTTCACAAAAAAACTGCCAAATTAATTTAATCAATGATCATAGCCAGCTTTAAGAAATAAATTTCAAGTCCCTATATATTGTCCATGTTTCTTCCCAAAATTTATTTCAACATAACTCTTGTAACCAACAAAATTTTCCTGTATCCTTTTGAAACACACGAACATTACCAATTTCCCATGGCAAAGAAACCTAGCATGGGTCGCCAAAAGATCAAACTTGCAAAAATAGAGATTAAGAATCACCTACAAATTACGTTCTCGAAACGTCGAACAGGTTTTTTCAAGAAGGCTAGTGAACTTTGTACACTCTGCAGGGTTGAAATTGCCATTATAATTTTCTCTCCAGCTGGAAAAGTATTCTCTTTCAGGGACCCTAATGTTGAATGCATAATCAATAGGTTTTTGGTCCAAAATCCGTCTCTAAATCCCAGCACTGTATTCCATTTTCTTGATGCTCACAGGATTTCTTCTGTCTGTGAACTAAACTTGCAACTCAGTCAAATTCTCAATGAAATCGAAATGGAAAGAAAAAGGGGAGAAGAATTAGAAAATATGAGAAAAATTAGTCAAATCCAGCATTGGTGGAAACCCCTGTGAATGAAGTAGGGTTTCACGAGCTTCAACAACTAAGGGAGTCCATGGAAGAATTATACTAGTGTTTACACATAAAAATTCAGCCCAAATCGAACGGCCCAAAGAATGAAGCCCAATTGGAGGATCCCCAAATCAGATAGCCCAAAGAACGAAGCCCAATCAAACAATTCAAGTTGAAGGCCCAAATAGGGAGGCTCAAGAACGCGGTAACGCCGTCGACCAAGTTTGCAAGTCGCCCAGAATCTGAGCGAATGGAGTGCCATGCAATCACCCAGAGCTGTTACTCTATTCTCGTCCAAACCTTCAGGTCGCCCAAGGTCTTAGCAAACATAAAGCGTTGTGGTTATCAAGAAGTGCAGTTATCAAAGTAGTTATTAAAGCATCCCTATCACGTTCCACGATTCAAGGAATTCAATCGAAAACGGTTGAACGACGAAGAGTAATGGCAGCAGTTAAAAAAGGTAGTTTTCATGACAAGCTGGCCATTATGAGGAAAGTGGGCAGTTGTAGAACGATTAAGCAATTTTTAGGCGGTTGATCACAAAGAGATCATCCATGGAGTATAAAAGGGAGAAAAGACATAGAGCAAAGGGATCGAATCAAAAACTCTCGAACAGAGAACATGTAATTTTAATTTCCTTAGCTTAGACTTAAATACTTTTTTCAGTAATTCGTGTGCTTGCGCCCCTTGGAGGTATTCTGTTTTTAATTTCCAATTGTAAAGTCATCGTTAATAAAAGAACACCCCTTTTTGGGACTTTGTCTCAAGAGGTTTGTCCCTTACACAATCGTCTGATCCCTTTTAATTGTTAGCGACTAACCCGCACGAAACAATTTGGCACGCCTAGTGGGACAGTGGTGTTTGGTGTTGAAAATACAAAAGGTGAAACAATATGCCTCAGAGATCCGATAAGGAAGCAGCAAGTCAGGGAGGAGTCCAGTCTGTGATCGAGCGATATGAGGAGCAGCATGCCTTTCCACGAACAGATGGACAGAATCAGAGTAGTAACAGTCGTTACGAACCAATGACGGAGTTGAGTCCTCGAACCATGTGTGCATTACTTGGAGAACTCACACAAGACGTCGTTGAACAGGTAAATCTTCGAAGTATTCATAATATGGAAAGATTTACCCAAAATGGGAATGCACATTATGACAACATGGCCAAACAACTAAACACTTTGAACGAAACAATGAATAAGTTAGTAGGCCAAATATGTCAACCGGTTATACCTCTTGCAAATCGCTTTCAAATTAGGACAATTATGGGACATAATCCCTCAGTCCTAAATCCGAATCAAGGGGTAGAACCACTTTCTGGTCCCTCTACTTCAAACCAAGGGGGTACTGCGGTGCCAAATCAGAACAATGGTAGTTGTACACCTAACTTGGGGGGTAATCCAAATATAAGAGATAATGTCCTAAACAATGGACAGAATACCCCACGTGTTAATGAGGTAATAGATGTTCGGGCTAATGGTAATGGCCCTAATTATGGTAACTTTGTTGGCAATCAAGGACCAAAGATCAGGCCTCATGCAAATCAACCGGTTAACTAGCCTGTAGGAATTCCATATGACTCCAACGTCATGTTGAGGAATCAGATTATGGAAATCGTACAGGATCAGATGGCTTTTGGGGTGCGTCCCGTCGTTAGGCCGATTTACATAAAGCCATATCCTGATTGGTAGACCAAGCATATCCATGGCCTAGAGGGTACAAAGTGCCAGAATTTTCACTGTTTACCGGTTTAGGAGAGATGTCTACTCTAGAACACATAGGGCGATTCACATTGCAAAGTGGTGACGTAACCGATTACCATAAAATGAGGCTTTTCCCTAGTTCATTAACAGGAGTAGCTTTCTCCTAGTTCATCAACTTGCCAGCGAACTCTGTTCAAACATGGCAACAATTGGAACAGCTATTTCACGCTCAGTTTTATAAAACTGAGTCTGAAGTCACTTTGGCTGATTTGGCGAATCTACATCAAATGCCAAACGAATGGGCAGAAAGTTTTCTCCAAAGGTTCAAGACAGCAAGAAGTAAGTGTTTTGTACCTCTGCCTGAAAAAGAATTTGTCAAAATCGCTCAGGGCTGCTTGAGCTTTGATTTAAAAAAGAAATTCCAGGACAAGGAATTTCCTGACCTTTTCCAGTTGAGTGCGAATGTGATTAGGTATGAACGACTGATAAGAGAGGAAGAACAGATGAAAAATTCTAGTAATGGGACTTATTACAAAGACCCAAATTTTGACGTTCATACCATCAGCGACGAGTCATACGATCAAGTCGAAATGTGTTTGGTCGAATTGATCAAAGGAGATACGTATACTTGTCCCATAATGGCCAAGCCTAGACCATCGGGCAAAGATGAGCCCATAAAAGATGAAAACATGAAGGCTAGAACGTTCTCGTTCGATGTAACCAAAGCTGACCTTTATTTGATAAATTATATAGGGATAAGCAGATAAAGTTGAGCGATAAGCACAAATTGCCAAACCCTGAACAAATTAAGGGTAAAAAATATTGTAAGTGGCATAATGCATGGTCACATTTGACTAACAATTGCTTGGTTTTTCGCCATGTATTGCAGGATGCCATTGAATCAGGACGAATTACGTTCGACGATAAGAAGAAGATGGCAGTGGATGAAAATCCTTTTCCAAAGCCACTTGGAGTGAACATGGTGATATCTGGATTCAAAAACAAGTTGCCAAAATTCAAGTTGGTCGTAGGTGATGGAGAAGAGGATCATAGACCACATCCCAGTGTCTTTGAACGAATCAAGGGGAAAGAACCAAAAAAGGACGAAAACGTCCTATGTGCAAGATGTAAAAAAGAAGTGAATGGAAATACGGAGAAACCAGGGATATGGCAGCATCCCCATCGCCCTACCTTCTTCCCAAACACTCAACCTGGTAGAGGGCGAGGTACATCATTCTATAGAGGATCGCCTTTTGAGAGGCAGTTCAGGCCAGCAGATAATGAAAGAACATTCAGGCCGCAACCTCGCCGGCCAAATGTATAGCATTCATTCCAGTATAATGCAGGAAAGATAATACTCTTCGATGAGATGACTAGAACCCAACAAAAACGTTTCCAATGAAACTATGGACGGATGATGAGGATGCAACTGGGAGTGCCACATCCTAAAGCGCCTAAACTACTCAAGGTAGCCAATCAAAATGTCCTCAAAGATAGTGAAGAGATCGGTACAGATGAATCAATGAAGGAACTGCCAGAAACTTCTTCTGGGAGATCAAAGTTTGAGCGAGATAGAAGGGATGGAGAAGATCCAGATCAGCCCCTTACCATCCAATTCGGTATGTTGCCTCCTATCGTAATCAATAATTACTTACTGGCCAATGAATTCAAGAATAAAGAAAAAGAAGAAGAGAGGGAGGATAACGAAGGAGAAGCTTGTGTGCTGGAATGTGAAGAAGGCCAGACTTCTAGAGAGGCCTATAATGATGAAGAGGACGACGAGATGACAGACATTGAAGAAGAAATCGACCTAGAAGCAGAAGGAAGAAAGAGAGGAGTATCGCGCAAGACTCTGTTGAAGCAACTACATCGAGAGGGAGTTCGCGAAGTAGATTTGTTGGGAGAGCCATCTGGGCGTCCTTTCGATTTCTACGTACTGTACGGGACACTCAAAAGGAAAAAGAGAGTGCCTCGATCTGAAAAGTATGGATCACCTCCAAGAATAATGTCCCCTCCCATAGGTTGGGTAACTTATGAGGAAGCATTAGAAAAAAGTAAGAAGGAAGTTCATGAGACAGAGGATCAGTGCGATATACTGCACGTCGACTTATCACAGGGGGATAATTCGATAGAAAACAAGCAGGAAGTAGAAATAGAGGCTGTCGAAAAAGTTATTTTTAAACGGCCAGCCATGAAATTGACTAAACACTTGAGGCCATTGTACGTTAAAACTCTAGTTAACGGCATCTCAGTGGCAAAAGTGCTTGTCGACAATGGAGCAGCTATAAACACCATTCCATCTAGGATGATGAGGAAGTTCGCAAAGACAGAGGGTGACATGATTCCTACAGAAGTCATCCTCACGAGCTTCAATGGAGGAGCAACTTCAGCTAAGGGAGTTATGCCATTGGACATAACTATAAGGACGACTACTAGGACCACTGTCTTCTTTGTAATAGATGGTCCTACTAGTTACAATGTGCTACTAGGAAGAGATTGGATACACGGAAGTCGCTGTATACTCTCATCGCTCCATCAATGCCTGATCTTTTGGAATAACAAAGGCGAAGCTGAGGTGGTACAGGCCGATCATAGGCCTTTTGTCGCAGAAGCAAACTCGGTGGAAAAGTTCATGTACGAAGGAAACTATGGACCTGTCAGGGTAGTACAAGATGGGGAAGAAACTCAAGTTGTCACGCAAAGCGAAGAACCATTCTCAGTGGACGCACTCACTGAAATGTTCAAACAGATGAGGCCAAATATAGTGGCCCTAGAAGAGTCAGTAATTAGCAAAAGAATAATCAAGGAGTCTTGAATGGATTCTAAGTTACAAAAGCAAATGGCCGACATTCAGGCCTTCAAAACCAGACTAATGGCTTTCAATAAGGAATGCAATGACAAGGCTAAAGAAGAGACAGCCCTGAAAGTACTGAAGGACAAATTAGCAGTATTCGAGTTAGAACAAAGCATTGGTCAAGAAGTCAACAAGGTGGACTGTTTAGAAGAAGAAGTACTTACAAGGGAATTGGACGACGAAGTGATGTGGATCATCAAACCTGGATACGCTCAAGCACAAGATCCTCTGATCAAAGTAAATATTGGCAATGAAGGAGAAAACCGTCCAACATTCATCAGTCAGATGCTCGATCAAGAGGTTAGTGATAAATTAATTGCTTTGTTAAAGGAGTATAAAGATTGTTTTGCTTGGGAATATGAACAAATGCCTAGTTTAGATAGAGACTTGGTGGAACATAGATTACCAACTAAACCTAATTTTAAACCTCATAGGCAACCTCCTAGGCGATTTGCTCCTAATGTGCTCCCTGAGATTAAGAAAGAGATAGAGCGATTATTGCAAGCAGGTTTTATTAGAACAGCCAGATATGTCGAATGGTTGTCCAATATCGTGCCAGTACTAAAAAGAATGGTAAACTACGGGTGTGTATAGACTTTAGGAATTTAAACATAGCTACATCCAAAGATGAGTATCCAATGCCCACGGTGGATTCTTTAGTAGACTCGACTGCCGGACATGTCATGTATTCTTTCATGGATGGGTATTCAGGATACAATCAAATTTATATAGCTGAAGAAGACATACACAAAACTGCCTTTAGATGCCCTGGGTCTCTAGGATGTTTTGAATGGGTGGTTATGCCTTTCGGCCTAAAAAATGCAGGGACAACTTATCAAAGGGCAATGAATTTAATCTTTCATGATATGATAGGCAAGTTTGTTGAAGTGTATGTAGATGACATAGTAGTCAAGTCCATTAAAGAAGAGGACCATTTCGAACAGTTAAGATGTTCGTTTGAGCGAATGAAGCAATATAAGTTAAAGTTGAATCCCTTGAAATGTGCATTTGGTGTTAATGCAGGAAATTTTCTTGGTTTCTTAGTACACAAGAGAGGGATCGAACTTGATAAAAATAAAGCGAAGGCCATTTTAGAGGCCAAACCACCTAGCAACAAAAAGAATTGCAAAGGTTTCTAGGCCAAGTAAACTTTTTAAGACGCTTTATTTCTAACTGTACAGGACGAACTAATGTCTTTTCGCCGCTTTTAAAACTGAAAAATCAGGACGAATTCGTCAGGAAAGAAGAACATCAAAAGGCTTTTGAAAGCCTAAAGACATATTTATCAAATCCACCAGTGTTGGTGTCACCAATCCAAGGACGGCCAATGAAAGTGTACGTATCGGCTGAAAAAGAATCAATAGCTGGAATGGTGGCACAGGAAGACCAATTTGGTGAAGAAAGGGCAATTTACTACTTAAGTAGACGGTTAACGAAATGTGAATGTAATTACTCTGCTATCGAAAAATTATGTCTTGTATTGTATTTCACATGTACAAAATTAAGGGTTTATTTACGGCCCGTAACCGTTTATTTAATTTCTAAAGTAAATTTAGTTAAGTATATGTTCTCGCGCCCTATTTTACACCAAAGTATGGGCCTTTGGACACTAGCTTTATCGAAATTCGAGATACAATATATACCTCAAAAGGCAGTCAAAAATCAGGCTTTGGCTAACTTTCTAGCCGATCATTCATGCCTTGACATGCCTGAAGAAATTGAACTAGAAATCAATTCGTTCGAGTTAAAACCTTGG
>NW_019235398.1:33248-88245 GCF_002742605.1 Olea europaea var. sylvestris
ACCATATTACGCTCAATCCAACGGACAGCCTAATCTTCTAATAAGATTCTAAAAAATATCATCAGAGAGATGATAGATGAAAACGCCAGAAATTGGCTCGAATGTCTGAACAAGGCCTTATGGGCTTATAGAACATCACCCCGGTCAAGTACCAAAGTTACTCCTTTCCAACTCGTTTATGGACAGGAGGCCGTTTTGTCTATGGAAATTAACGTGCAATCGATTAGAGTGTGCTTGCAACATAAGTTGAATGATGATGAGTATGCCGAATCACTAGTTCAAAATTTATCGGGGTTAGACGAATTAAAGTTGGACATCTTAGATAGATTGCAAGTTCAAAAACAAAGAATGGCTAAGTTTTATAATAAAAAAGTCATAGTCAAGTCGTTCAGCCTGGGTGAACTAGTTTGGAAGACGATACTTCCTTTGGATAGCAAGGATCCAAAGTACAGGAAGTGGTCGCCCAATTGGGAAGGACCATACAAAATAAACAGTGTGTTGCCCAATGGAGCGTATCATTTGGAAGATTTAGATGGCACCAAGCACGTGAGATTCATTAACGGCAAATATTTGAAAAAATATGTTCCTTTTTTATGGGAATGTGAACAGATAAAAGCATAATCAAAATATGTTGAACGATTAAGGATAATAAGGTCAGAGCGAAATACGTTCAAATAAAATCCTTTATTATCAAACGTTCATTACAAAGATGCGAAAAATACAAATAATGGATGCTCTACAAACTACAATTAAAAGTAAGCTAATCTCCCGGTTGATCGCTGAATAAGAGGGTGGACTGGCCTCACCACCTTCCTAAATGCATCGCTGTAATGGCGGACAAAGATGCTGAGAAGCACTCTCAGCAAGCAAGGTGACCCGCAAGCATCCTAAAAATTGCCTTCTATCATCGACACCTTGTAAAGGACAAAGAGACGATGGGAAGAACTTCAATGGTAAAAACTTTGCTGCTAGCCAAAAAATATTTCCTATACCTCCCACACCAAAGGTGACATCAAGGCAAATAGTAAAATGGACGGACTAAACAATCCATTTTTATAGAAAGACGAAGGTTTCAAATCGGATTGATTGTCAGAGTGCCAAACAATGGCAGCAAATTGGTTTCGAAGAAGAAAATAAAGATGAAGATGGAAGATGGAAAATGCGAAGCATACGTGCATTTATAGGGGGGTGGAGATGAAGAGACAGAATATGAGTAGCCACATTCTGCCTAGTAAATGAAATTAAATAGCCCAAAGTCTTGGGAAAAGTGGTGGAAATATCAAAAGAAAAGATTTTTAGTACAAAGCAATTAAATGCTTGAAGAATTGGCGATTAAAAGACAAACGTCAAATAAATGCACGGGAAGTTAACATATATGTTCATTAATGATGAACGAGGTTACAAAGGGAAAATCAAATTACAAAAGGAAAAAGCATCATATGTCTTAATTACAGTCCACCCCACACTGAACGAATTCGTTCCCTAAGTTTTTCCTAATCCTCGTTCTGCCGAGAGGAAGTGATGTTCAATTCGGCCACGACATCATCATTAACTTCCAACTTCTTGTACTGCTCAACCAAGGACTTAGTTCGCTCAATTCCGTGGGAGGCGTTGCGCTTTTTAGCAGCCATTCTCGCCTTGCAGTCGTCCATTTTGGCTTGAAGTTCCTTCATCTGAGCAGCCAAACTAACCATCAAAGAGTCTTCAATCATGACTTCGGAAGAGATCTCTTTCAACTCATCCTCAGCCTTGTTGATCTACAGACGCAGAGACTCTTTTTCAGATACGGCGCGAAGATATTGAGTACTTTTGGCCTTTAGTTTAGCATTCTTGGCCAGCAAGGAAAGGACCTCGGAGTGGATAACCTTCAACGTCGCTTTAAAATCGGCAGAAAGATTGAGCGACGGAAGCGTCAGTGTTTGCTCCAACTTCGCATTCAAATGCTCAAGTTTATCCTTGTGTCTGGCAGCACTAGCCCTACCAATGTCCATATCCATGAAGGACACGTACTCAAATATCGACTGCTTGAGGAACTTCAAATCTTCCTCTGAAGAAGCAGCAGGACGATCAGATGGAGCAGGGCGAGATGTCTTGACTTGCCCCCAGGAAGCGAACAAGTCTTGGATAGAACGCACAATCTTGTTAGCATCCTGCAAAGAAAATTGCCAATATTGAGGATTTTCACTACAACGAACAAAATGGAAATAAAAGTGAAGCAAAGATTACCTCATCAACAATCGTGGAAGATGGCATATCCTTAGCCAAGTCTGCCACCCGTGACTCCTCCATTCGTAAGGACTTCCCCTTGTTTGAGCGAGAAGATGTTGCCACAACGGGCATACTTATAGGAGTATCTGCAGAACTCAAGAGCAACAAATCAGAAACCAATAGCACAAGCAAAGGTAAGGCATAAAAAAAAAAAACTAAATTACCTTCTGCTTCGATGTTTGGGGGGTTGATGCCCTGAGAAGAAGGTGGCTCATCCATGGGTTGTGATGAGGATCCTGGGACTGAAGATGTCTCTTTAAGCGTAGTCTCCTCATCAACCGATTTTGATGAAGCAGCCTCAGCAGAGGATGATGGAGCAGGAGCTGCCGATGCCAAAGCCTTTAAAGGAGAGGCTGAACTTTTCTGAGGAATCCAAATAAATCATCAGCACACAGAAAAGTTTCAAGTATGGAAAAATATGCTTGTGAGTAAACCAATTTAATTACCTTCCTCCTAACGATAAGAGGGGTATCATCATCATCATCAACATCATCCTCCAGAATGAGAGATGCTGAGGTTGGCCGTTTGGGGCTTGGGGCACTCTTGGCTGTAGTAGGCTTGGCAGGGAGAGAAGAAGATGGACGAGCAGACTGTTTAGTGCGACGAGGAGGAGAGGGACTCCGGATGGACAAAGGAGTGACTAAAACAGGAGGAGGGGAAGAAATGCTCGGCTGGTCTAGTGAATGAAAGGCACGATTGGCATCAGTCGCAAACAATCTGCGCTTCGCTGACGGCCAGAGCTGTCCAAAAAGAGGATGGATGGCGTGACTAGAATTAAAGGGGCTAATGAAAAATAGCTTGTTAAGAGAAGATTGCGAGCATTTATAGCCTCTGCCTCGGCCTTATTAATAATTTGAAAGCGGTCAATTAAGTTCCTTGAATAGCAAGGAGGAATAGGCCAAGTTTGACCGAAACCAAGTTGGCGAGCAAAAAATTGGGGAGCATAAATTTCTACCCCTGCCTTGACATTGGTCCCGGTTAAAATATCATGAAATAGCTCCCTCCCGGTTAAAAACTGGATCCAAATGAGTAGGGAGGTACTCGCGCTATCTATAGTGGAGGGGGGTGCACATAGTTTGGAGTCAAAAAAGGAGGAAAAGGAAAAAAGGAAGGGATTGAATCCAAAGAATAAAAGAATGAAAAAATGTCCCTCCTAGACATATTTACAGGAGCCAAGGGCTCAATGGTTAGCCCATAACAGCTAGCAGAGGAGCGAGAAATTGATGGAGCACCAAGCAATGGAAAATAGGATCTCAACCACAGTTGAGTGAACCAAAGAGGTCCACTACCAGTGGGAGATGCACCATTCTTCAATTGAGTTCGAAGAGAGGCCATGCCTCTATAAAGGGCAGCCAAAAAGAAAGAACATAAATTCAAAGGCTTGCCACGCGCCAATTCATGCGCTATGGGTAAATAACTCAGGGTGGCCTTTATGCTTGGCACACACAAAACATATTTACAAAGCCAAACTAGAAGAAAAGTCACTCGCTCAGTATGGGAAGGCTCAGCGCTTGAATGATTGTGAAGGGTTTGCAGGCTTGAATAAGACTCGGTGTAGTTTTACCAAACTTTGGGGCGCCACTAGAAACCAAGATACCAGGAAAAATGGTATCGCCCAAAGGTGGTTGATTCACTAGGGCCTCAACATCCCTTAAAGTAATAGACATGGGACCAAGAGGGAAAATAAAGGTACTGTACTCGGAAGACCAAAAACTCAAAGCAATCGAAAAAAGTGCTGAATCAAAAGTAGGGGGGCGAATAGAGATTTCTAATAAATCAGAAATCCTAGCATTATCAAAAAGTGTCTTAGTAGGACCATGGCCCACAAGACGAGCATGCCACCTACGGAAAGCTACATCAGATTTAGGCCAAGTGCGAATACCTTTTTCGCGAAGTGGCTCCAACGGCAGAGAGTTTAGAAATGGAGGGCCTTGAGTACAAGGAAACAGCTGGCCCACCGCCGCCAGTTCGATTGCCTCTGCATTGTTGAAGAAAGGACCTAAGTAGAACTCATTGCGTTCGACATCGGCGGGCGCGAGAAAACTCGAAGTTATGTATAGACGACTCAGAAGTTTCTGAAAGTCATCAAAACTAAAGGAGTCGCCAGCTTGAGATTGTGAAGTAGCTATTAGGGATGAAACGGAGTTTTTCAGAGTTACGTAGCAGGGAAGCAAAAGATGAACCGTAAATCGTGGGAGAGACGCGAAAAATTGAGGCGTGATTTAATGGTGCAATGAAATGGCGTGTTTGGGGGTTATAAGAGTTTGCAAAACGTCGCACCTTTTCAAGCTATGGAAGAAAACAATGATTGAAATTCTTGGGAATTTCGAATATTGCTGGAAACACAAAGTGGATATGACAAAATTTAATAATTGGTATTAATTCTGCCATATTGGGGGGTAATTGTTGGCACATAAAAATTTCAGCCCAAATTGAACGGTTCAAAGAATGAAGCCCAATTAGAGGATCCCAAATTAGATAGTCCAAAGAACGAAGCCCAATCAAACAATTCAAGTAGAAGGCCCAAATAGGGAGGCCCAAGAACGCGGTAACGCCATCGCCCAAGTTTGAAAGTCGCTCAGAATCTGAGCGAATGGAGTGCCATGCAGTCGTCCAGAGCTGTTACTCTATTCTCACCCAAACCTTCAAGTCGCCCAAGGTCTTAGCAAACATAAAGCGTTGTGGTTATCAAGAAGTGCAGTTATCAAAGCAATTATTAAAGCATCCCTATCACGTTCCACGATTCAAGGAATTCAATCGAAAACGGTTGAACGATGAAGAGTAATGACAGCAGTTAAAAAAGGTAGTTTTCATGACAAGCTGGCCATTACGAGGAAAGTGGGCAGTTGTAGAACGATCAAGCAGCTTTTAGGCGGTTGATCACAAAGAGATCATCCATGGAGTATAAAAGGAAGAAAAGACATGGAGCAAAGGGACCGAATCAAAAACTCTCGAACAGAGAACATGTAATTTTAATTTCCTTAGCTTAGACTTAAATACTTTTTTCAGTAACTCGTGTGCTTGCGCCCCTTGGAGTCATTCTGTTTTTAATTTCCAATTGTAAAGTCATCGCCAATAAAAGAACACCCTTTTTTGGAACTTTGTCTCAAGAGGTTTGTCCCTTACATAATCGTCTGATCCCTTTTAATTGTTAACGACTAACCCGCGCGAAACAACTAGAATGTCACTAATCAAGCTAATAAACTCATGTCTGAAGTGACCAATCCAGCTGTGTTTTTCCAGACAAATAATGTTGGAGTTTTTGATCAGTATGAGACAAAACCTACACAGGCTTTCGATAATTCATCTACGGCTGCTCTTAGTAGTAATTTTGGATATTGTCTTGGATTTTTCTGATATGCATTTTTAATCTTTTCAACCGTAGTTCTAAGCTAGTATTTCACTAGCCTTTATTGAAAATATTGAATATTTTTTCTCAGTTAAGGTTTAGTAATGAATATTCTGTTCTTAGTTAATGGTCTAATTATTCATGAGATTATGATGATTTTTTTATTTCTTTAAAAGCATTCAGGAAAAATGATACATATGACGATTTTTTGTTTGCACAACAAATCATTGATTTTAGTGTGTTCGGAATTCAAAAGAGTTCCCGATTTATATAATTAAGAAACACGAACACGATGACAAAAAATTAATAATGCTAATGGTCTCCAATAATGAAAAATATCTCTTCTAATTGTATTAATTTAGAGTTTATAAATAATTTTTAATTATTTGATACGATCAATTGAGAGCACTTTTTGTAGACAGTGTACTTTAACTTATGTGACAACTATTTTAATGCAATCTATATTAATATTGGAGATGTTCATAGGTAAAAACACAAAACAATCGTTGTAAATTTTCTTAAGTGTCCGAAAACACTTAATTTCTCTGAATTTGATGGTTATCAATTATAAATGTTATTTTTTACTTATCGATAAATTTACTTGTAAGTTAATAATTACTTAAAAGTAAATTTACTTATATATAAACTTATTAGTTATAAATAAACTTACATATTTCAATTCAAGTAGTTTGTTTCCTGATTATTTGTAACTTGGTGAATTAATAACTCAGTGTAAAATGAATAGTGCTATCTACCATAGTGGACTCCACTAATTATTTGTACAATGAATAAAAATGCATCCTAACTTCATTGGACAACAAATCTTTCGGGTCCATTTTTATGTAGACTGTATGCTAAGAATCGAGGTTCTACATAACATTACTTGATCCATTCTAAACTCATGACTCTATTAATTTTATCTAGTTGACTAAAAGAGAATAAACACCCCAAGTTATTTTAGGGTAATTATAAATTCATGCCACAATTTTTATTTTTTACACCACATTTTAATTTTACTTCATGAAAATAAAATATTTTGATATCAAGGATGAGACGTACTAATTAATGGAATGTTAAAGATAAGAATTCAATAGAAAAAGTTTTAAGAAAATAATTGCCACAACGAGCAAATATTGAAGAGCTTAACAACAATTAAAATGTGGAGTATCAAATAAAAATTGTTGTGGCAATATAATCATCCATTAGTTTGACCTGAATATTAATTGCACTAAACACAGAATAGAATTAAATTGACACTTATCCAATTTAATACAATGCGCCAAACAAACGCATCCTTATGTTTTACGTTATTTCTTTCTCAAATTTTGGTGCTGTTTATGTAAATTCATTTAATAGTAGACTTTTAATGTAATAAATTCCATCAAGAGTAATTAAGACATGAATCATTCTAAATCCAAATATTTATTTGTCACTCACATTTTGTTCGATTTTGCCATGAAAACATTATGCATTTTTCATTATCATGAGAGTGCCTCTACTAAAGCGTCAAACTTGAACTTGCCCTTGTGGAAATAATTTCCTTCGAAGAATATATTTTAGTTTTTTTTAGAAAAATAATGGTGCTAGCGCCAAATGGCACTTTTTTTTTTTTTTTAATTACTCTATTTTAATTCACATTTTTTATATTAAATTATTAATGATAATTCTTTCTCAAATATACAAGCGTTTCTGTAAGTTCATATGATTCTAGACTGTTAATTTCACAATTGCAATTACAAATTATTACCTTGTGGATTAATGATTAAATGCAGTTCTTAGGATTATTCGTCTGTTATTATTGGTATCAAAATTTTCAAATGATAACAAAAACTTTGGCATGCAATAGTCAACTAGTTTCAATCATGCCAACTAAGATAACATTGATATGACGATTATCCATATTATGTAAGGTCCAAATTTATTGAATCAATGATCATAGCCAGCTTTAAGAAATAAATTTCAAGTTCCTATATATTGTCCATGTTTCTACCCAAAATTTATTCTCAACAGAATTCATGAAATCAACCCATTTTCAGTATATCCTTTCGAAGAACAAACACCTTACCATGGCAAAGAAACCCACCATGGGTTGCCAAAAGATCAAACTTGGAAAAATAGAGATCAAGAATCACCTACAAGTTAAGTTCTCGAAACTTCAAACAGGGCTTTTTTAAAAAGGCTAGTGAACTTGTACCCTTTGTGGGGGTTGACATTGTCTTTATAATTTTCTCCCCAGCTGGAAAATTTGGAAACCCTAATGTTGAATCTATCATCAACAAGTTTTCCGACTGAAATCCATCGATAAATTTCAACACTGAATTCCATCTTCTTGATGCTCATAGGATTTCTTCTGTCAATGAATTTAACTTTCAACTCATTCAAATTCGTAATGAAATCGAAGTTGAAAGAAAAAGAGGAGAAGCGTTAGAAAATATGAGAAAAAAAAGTCAAATCCAGCACTGGTCGGAAGCCCCTGTAAATGAATTAGGGTTTCATGAGCTTGAAAATTTTAAGGGATACCACGGAAGAATTAAAGAAGAATGTTACTAATCAAGCTCATAAACTCATGTCCGAGGTGACAAATCCGACTTCGACTTTCATAATTGATATCCAAAAATTACCTGTAAGAGCAATATGTAGATCTTGACTTTAGATGGTACCAACTATGATCATTGAAAAACTTTAATAATGACTTCCCTAAATTCCATTGATATGATAGTATGGCAAACTGTCCTTTTGGTTGGATTCCACCTGGTGATATTGATAATCAAACACAATAAAATTACTCTTAATATTGAGTGGAATACAGGTGGTTTGAATATTAATAATTTAATAATAAGTGATATCAATCAATGTGATTGAAATTTTATATGCTTAAATGTCATATTTGACGATGTTGATGCTGAAAATTTTAATTTGATCTCTAATTGAAAGATTGCAAAGGACCCAAGGAACTTATGTGGACAAAAAATAAAATAAAATAAAATAAAAATCCATTTCCATTAAATTTGAAAATTTATACATGAAGGGAGAAGAAAAGTTCATTAATCTTACTTGGAGTGACGATGAATATGGCATAGAGGAAAATCTATGTGATGAAGAATATTCTGTAATAAGCTGATCTAAAAGTTTCAAGTCATTTTGATTATCAATAGTGTTAGGAAATTCGTACCCCAACACCGTAAAACACATCAAGCACAACACAAATGTAAAGTGCAAGAAAATAAGAACACAAGAATGGTCACCCAGTTCGGCCTTAAAGGCTTAATCTGGGGGGCTCAGGTCAGCCCAATCCACTAGTGCAATTCTGCCTCACAGAGAGAGTGTACAGTACATAGAACCAAGATCGAAAACCAGATCAATCATCGACCCTAAAACCGGATCTCAAATCTGGACATAAACTCACAGCTTCCTCCCTAACCGGCTACAACTACAAAAAACAAGACAGATCACACATACAAGACCGTCCTCTATTTACTATAGTATTTACATTTAACCAGAATCATCCAAATGGAGAAACAATCTCCAGATTCAAAGGGCCAAAAGAAGGGAGAAGAAGAGTCGACCAACAGAGAGAGCGAGAGAGAGAGAGAGAGAGAGAGAGAGAGAGAGAGAGAGAGAGGAGATATTATCAAAGCCGTATGAAAAATAATACCACCCTTCCAGCTGGTTATCAAAACTAAGGGCCATCTCTAGTTTAATCTCCACCATTCATTTAATCCAATGGTCCACATCCAACCAGAAGAAACACAGATCCGGGTCATATCAAATACACGAATCAGGAGCTGCCACGTGATATCTACCAACTTAAAATACAACAAATGTCCAGATTGCCCTCTCATTAGTTGCTAATTTGGAGAACCACGTTTTTTTCTCCTTCAATCTTCACCTTGGTTCTCAAAATTGCACTCACTCTCTCAGTTGCTGAATTGCACTATTGTGGAAAGGCTGAACAACATCATTACCTTAGGTACCTGCAAAGAAAAATTACCCAGTATTAATGTTGAGAAGTGACAAACACATTCTAAACTTACTCACAGGCAGAATTTTTGTGCCCATATCAGATGGGTTAATGTCAGTATGAATTTTCTCTAACATCATTTCACCTAAAGATAGTTTCTCTCTTATGAAATGATACTTCACCTCAATGTGCTTGGACCTTTCATGATAGACAGGGTTCTTGCTTAACAATAATGCACTCTGACTATCAGTAAGAATAACAGGTGATGAAAAAAGAAAATTCAGTTCACTTAAAATTCCTTTCAGCCATATACATTCTTTAACACATTCAGTAATTGCCACATATTCAGCTTCAGTACTAGATAAAGTGACAATTGGTTGAAGTTGAGACTTCCATGTGATACAGTTATCACCAAGTGTAAAGAAAAAAGCTGTGGTAGATTTTCTTTGATCCTTATCTCCAGCAAAATTAGAATCCACGTACCCTTTAAGGGTTAATGGTTCTGATCCCTTTTTGTACACTAATCCTACACTTAGTGTCCTAGCTATATACCGTAATAGCCATTTTAAGCCAGCCCAATGTGGTTTCCCCGGGTTTGCCATAAACCTACTTAAAAAACTGATTGAATATGCTAGATCAGGTTGTGTTGTTATCATAGAAAACATTACTGATCCTATTGCATTGGAGTAAGGGATATTTTCCATGTCTTTGGCCTCAGATTCAGTTTTAGGACATTGGGCTGAGGAGAGATTCATGTGAGCAGCAAGTGGAACATTAACAGACTTAGCTTCTTTCATGCCAAATTTAAATAAAACTTTATGTAGGTAAGATTCTTGGGTTATTATTAACCTGCCTTCTTGTCTCTTCCTAGTTATCACCATTCCCAGTATTTTCTTGGCATTCCCTAAGTCTTTCATGTCAAATTCAGATTTTAGGAGGTTCTTCATTCTTTTTATTTCAGCTTTGCTTGAACTGGCCAGTAGCAAATCATCTACATACAAGAGTAGATATATCTCGCTGCCAGGTTTGGAGTTATAGTAATATAAGCAATGATCATACTCACTTCTCCTAAAACCAATTTTCACAACATATGTGTCAAACCGAACATACCACTGTCTTGGACTTTGTTTGAGTCCATACAGTGATTTCTGCAATTTACAAACATAATCAGATTTCTCCTTTTCCTCAAAACCTTGAGGTTGACACATATAAATGTCCTCTTCCAATTCCCCATGCAAGAAGGCTGTTTTGACATCTAATTGTTCAAATTCCCAATTAAATTGAACAACTAGAGCAAGTATTAGTCTTATTGTCTTATATTTGATTACAGGTGAAAAAATTTCATTGTAATCAATTCCCTCCCTTTGGGTGAACCCTTTGGCCACTAATCTTGCCTTATACCTTAAAGGGTCTGTTGGGGAATTGCCTTCTTTAAGTTTATAAATCCACTTGCATTGAACCACTCTCTGATTTTTAGGTTTCTTCACAAGTTTCCATGTTTTATTATCAATCAGGGATTTCATTTCTTCCCTCATGGCATCTTTCCAATTCTGAGATTTAGAACAACTTATAGCTTCATCATAAGTATAAGGTTCAGCATGTTCTAAGTTCTCACCAGTGATAAGGGCAAAGTCTGTCAGATTATTAGTCTCATATCTTGGATTGGGTTTAATCTGTCTCCTTTCCCTATCTCTCACTAATTGATAATCTTAGGTACTAGTTTCATTTTCAGGTGTCACAATTTCAGTTTCAGTTTGGGCTGTTATAACTTCACCTTCATTTGTGTTGTCTGATCTTACATTTGGCTGTTCATTTTCAGGTTCACTTATCTCAATAGAATTGTGACCCAATCTTGCCAACTTCACCTCATTCTGTGAAGTACTATTTTCAATTGCCTCATGTTTAACCCTTTTACTCTTTAAGCATGGCATCTCAGATTCATTAAACACCACATTTCTACTGTTAATGATTTTAATGCCTTTCTCACCTAGTACCCATAACCTGTACCCTTTAACTCCTTCAGGGTACCCTAACATGACACATTTGGTGGCTCTAGGATCTAACTTGCCTTCAACTTGATGTGCATATGCAGCACATCCGAAGACCCTAATATTAGACAGATTTGGTGTTTTTTCAGTCCACAATTCCTGAGGGGTCTTGAACTTTACAGAACTGCATGGTGACCTATTAATTAGATAGGCTGCAGTGCATAAAGCTTCTGCCCAAAAACCTTTTGCTAGACCAGAACTTATTAGCATGCATCTAACTTTATTCATTAGAGTTCTGTTCATTCTTTCAGCTACCCCATTCTGTTGGGGAGTATGCTTAACAGTTCTATGCCTAATAATTCCCTTTTGCCTGCAAAAGTTATCAAATTCTGCATTACAGAATTCCAATCCATTATCTGTCCTTAAGATTTTTAATTTTCTGCCCAATTGATTTTCAACCATCGTTAACCAAATTCTGAATTTTTGAAATGTTTCAGATTTTGTCTTTAAGGGGTATGTCCAGACCTTTCTAGAATAATCATCAATTATAGAAAGAAAATATTTATTCCCACCAAAGGTTGAGTGGCTTTCTGGACCCCACAAATCTGAGTGGACATAATCTAAAGGTCTATTTGTAGTGTGTGACCCCGTCTCAAAACTGACTCTATGAGATTTTCCAAGTACACACGTCTCACAAAAGTCAAGGGGCTCTATATTATCTTTTCCAAGCAATTTTTGATCATTTAGATAATTTAACCCCTTATTTCCAATATGTCCCATTCTACAATGCCACAATTCAGATTTACTTTCAGTAATGGTTAAGGATTTTGGATCATGGGAATTAACAGTCTTACCCATTAAGTAGTACAAACCATTCCTCTTTGGTCCCTTCATAACTACAAGAGATCCTTTGAGAATTTTCAAAGTATTATTTTCAGATTTAAAAGTGTATCCCTCATCTTCAAGAATTCCTAGTGAAATGAGATTTCTTTTTAGATTTGGGACATGTCTTACATTTTTAATCTGCCTGACACTACCGTCATACATTTTGATTGTAATGTCATCGATTCCAAGAACATTTTGTGAATTATTATCACCCATATATACTTTCCTGGGTTCTATCTCCTTGTAGTTATGAAACCAAGTTTTATTTGGGCACATATGAAATGTACATCCAGAGTCAAGTATCCAGTCAGTGTCTGTTTCATCGTTAGACACAGTCATAACAAGAAGGCTGTCAAGTTCTGAACTTACAGCAGCATTATTCAACTCACTGTTATTAGATTCTTTTATCTTCTTCTTTAATTCAAAGCAATCCCTTTTGAAGTGTCCAAGTTTTCCACAGTGATAGCATTTTTTATCGCTTTTATCCCTTGACTTGGACCTACCTCTTGATTTAGATTTAAACCTCTTATTCAACGAATGGTTCTCTCTGTTATCAGTTCTTCCTCTAACAAACAGGTTCTCTTCTCTAGGGTTAATTCTTGTTTCCTTTTTAACCTCCAACTCCCTAGATCTTAGGGCATTTGTCACAATTGTTTGTGTTAAGGCATCTCTTGAATATTTTATTGCATTTCGGATATCTTTATAAGATTCGGGTAGTGAATTTAGAAGGATCACAGCCAGACCTTCATCCTCAAATTTCTTATCGTTATGTGAAAGACTCTTGACAAGAATGCTGAAGTCACTGAGATTAGATTCTAAGTCTTTTCCAGGATCCATTTTGAAGCTAAACAATTTTTCCAACAGGTAGATCTTATTAGGCAGTGTTTTAGTTAAGAACAAAGTATCTAGGGCTTCCCACAGGGCTCGAGCAGTTTTATGTTCTTCAACTTGTCTCACTATGTTATCAGACAAATGCAGTATAATTGAACTATATGCTATTTCATTCATATCTTCAATTTCAGTAGGCTTAGCTTTCAATTCATCAGGAAACTTTTCAGGATCATCAAGGGCTTTTGCAACCCTTTGTTGGACCAAAATAGCCCTCATTTTCTGTTTCCATATAGAGTAATCACCCTTTCCATCGAATTGACTTAATTCGACCTTCGAACCCATTGCGGGTTCTGTAAAAGGATTGTTACTCAAGGACATAAGTGATTTAGTTCAAGAAATCACTTAAGTTACAGAAAAAGTTTTTGAAAAAGTTTTGCAGATAATTGACAAGTAAGCTGACCCGAAAACAAGCAGACAATAATCCAATATATACTGATAAAAAAACACAGTAACTAAAAAATTTCAGATTTCCAAAAAATTTGGTATCAATCAATAAGATTCCAGAAAAATGAAATTTCCTAAAAACGTTTTCCTATCACAATTAAACACAATATTCAGTTTCTTTGAATGATACAATCACGATAACATGCTTGAAATCAGATTCAACATTTATATCAAGCAAAGGACAACAGTGTTTAATTGTTAAAGATCTCACCAAAAATACTGTGTAATACAGTATCTAAAAAATGCAGTTTCGGTTTTTGCAGATAGGGGTCCGAAACCCTAGCTTCCAAGAATCACTATATTTCACTCTTTTAAAAACTGCACAAGTGAAGTAAATGTGTTAATACGATAAGAGATTAAACTGTATCCAAATATACCTTACCTCACTGCCTTATAGGCTCTGATACCAGATTTGTTAGGAAATTCGTACCCCAACACCGTAAAACACATCAAGCACAACACAAATGTAAAGTGCAAGAAAATAAGAACACAAGAATGGTCACCCAGTTCGGCCTTGAAGGCTTAATCTGGGGGGCTCAGGTCAGCCCAATCCACTAGTGCAATTCTGCCTCACAGAGAGAGTGTACAGTACATAGAACCAAGATAGAAAACCAGATCAATCATCGACCCTAAAATCGGATCTCAAATCTGGACATAAACTCACAGCTTCCTCCCTAACCGGCTACAACTACAAAAAACAAGACAGATCACACATACAAGACCGTCCTCTATTTACTATAGTATTTACATTTAACCAGAATCATCCAAATGGAGAAACAATCTCTAGATTCAAAGGGCCAAAAGAAGGGAGAAGAAGAGTCGACCAACAGAGAGAGAGAGAGAGAGAGAGAGAGGAGATATTATCAAAGCCGTATGAAAAATAATACCACCCTTCCAGCTGGTTATCAAAACTAAGGGCCATCTCTAGTTTAATCTCCACCATTCATTTAATCCAATGGTCCACATCCAACCAGAAGAAACACAGATCCGGGTCATATCAAATACACGAATCAGGAGCTGCCACGTGATATCTACCAACTTAAAATACAGCAAATGTCCAGATTGCCCTCTCATTAGTTGCTAATTTGGAGAACCACGTTTTTTTCTCCTTCAAATAGAATAACCAAAGTATGATTCTGCTAAATAATCAAAATTAACGATAACATATACTTGAAGAAAAAAGTTAATCTTCTATTTAATTCAGCATTAATGAAACTTGTGGGAAAAAAAAAGAAAAAAAAAAGTAATGCTCAAAACCGAAAAAGAAAAATGGTAGGGTTGGCAACGGTTCGGTTATGGGTCGGTTCGGCCAAAACCATAACCGCACCACCAATTTTTTAACCATACCATAACCGCACCATAACCACGTAAATCGGTTCGGTTCGGTTCGGTTATTATCTCGGTTCGACACGGTTCAGTTCGGTTAATAACCACGAAAATAAATTATTTTTTATAGGTTCGTCCATCAAATTGATATAAAAGAATTTATGAAAAAAGTCAATGAAAACAAAAACACAATATTTTAAACTAAAATGCAAACATTATCAAACAATATTTCAAACGAAAAAGCAAACATTATCCCAATTTTCAATTGTAAAAATACAAATTTAACAAACAATACTAAAATTTTCCTTCATTCTTAATTATTGTGCATTGAAATCACTTGATTCATTCTTTCCCACAAATCTAACTAGCATAGATCAACACTCAAAGTTGATTCTTATATAGTAAATAAGAAATGTAAGTAGAGAATACAACGATACTACTTATTCTAGAATGGTTTTAACTAAGATTTAAATAAAAAAAATACCTATTTGTCAGCTTTCTTCTTGCTAAATGTTGTACAAGCTCTAGAGTATGATGAAGAAGTAGAATTTTCTACACACAATAGAAAAAAATTAACAATAAAAGGAGCCGTGCGTGAATTTGTGGTTTGTGGAGAGTAGGATTTGCATTTATATAATGTCATACTAATGCTATTATTATGGCCTAATGATAAGTGGGTTGGCCGGCTGAGTCATGTAGATGTAATTGGGGGGGGGGGATTTTGTTTTGGGTTAGATAGAAAAGTAGTGTAAAGCCCAATAATCAATTCAATTGTTTTTTTTTAGCGGGTAATCGGTTCGGTTTCGGTTCGACGGCGTAAATACCATACCCGCACCGCCAAGAACCGGTTCATTAAAATAAAAATCATATCCGCCCCATTGCACCATCGGTTCAGTTTTTTTCGCCCCATTCGATTCAGTTAACCGCGATTTTCGATTTTGATGGTTCAAATTGCCATCCCTAAAAAATGGGGTGCAGGTCCTAATTACCACATTTTGCATCAAATTAGCCCAATAATCATTAAGCCCATTACTAGCTCAGTCCATGCGACGTGAACATTCCAGGAAAACCCCAATAAGCGATTTGTTTAGACCTTGTGTTCCATAGGGGTATGACCCAAGCACCATATCCTTCTAATTTAAATGAATAATGCTATGGGAAAAATTCATTTCTAAGAGTTTATCTATAGCCTATTTCAAAACTAAGAGAGGGAGGTTTACAATTTCAAAATTCAGATATTATTAAAATTTACCTACAAAATAGTTGATTAAAAAAATATTTTATTAATTAAACACAATAAGGTCACAAATCTAAATAATTTGGTCACAGCTTATCAAATTAATTGATTACAAATTATAACTAAGTCACAAATCGAAAATTTCATAGGTCACAAATTATTTGTCGGTCACAAATCAAAAATTTCATAGGTCACAATTCATTGATCGATCACAAATTCAACATTTTTATTGGTCACAACTCATGTGTCGATCACAAATCAAAAATTTATAGATCACAATTCATTGATAGGTCACAAAATCAAAATTATTATTGGTTACTGCTCATTGATTTATTGCAAATTATCAAATTAATTTACCACAAAAAAATTTTCGATTACAAATAAAAAATTTTGCAGGTCACAAACTATTTTTTGATTACAAATCAACAATTTTATAAGTCACAATTTATTCACCAGTCACAAAATCAAAACGTTTATTGGTCACAACTCATTTATCAATCACAAATTATTAAATTAATTGGTCACAGTTACATTTTTTAAGTCACGTATATTTATTCGTCACAATCAACCAATTTATTGGTCGCAAACATCCCATCCCATCCCGTCCCACCTGCCAATGACCACCGTCATTAGACTCTGCAAAAACCACCACCACAGCAGCCACCACATGCCACATCAATGCATCATCACCACCACAATAACCACACCACCACATGCCGAACTCAGGCACCACCCTCGTTGTCGAATAGTGGCCGGTCGCTCCGACACCAGATCACACATACCTTGCGCACCGGTGATGTGACCACCACCACCACCACCACCACAAACCCATCACAGAAAAAACGCTACAAATCACAAATCCATCTCCACCGCTATCATAGGAAAACGCCACGCAGCGACGAGGTTTGAGCACCACACCCATCAACGACAAAATCTGAACGTCGCGCCCATCTACGACCCGATCGCCACTGTGCGCAGTAACCCAATCGTCATTTGACGGCGATGGGTTCGCCACTCACAATGGTGATGGATTCATCGTCGTTGTCGAGATTGTACAGGGATTGAATGAAAGGAATAGGACCACCGGTGAAGAGAGAAAATGGTTTGACAATTGTAGAGGGAGAATTGTTGGAGAGAGAATGAAGAAATAAGAAAATGAAATGGGTTTGAAATTAGGTTTCTGATGAATTTTGGCTGTATTATTAATATTAATTATTTGAATTAATATCTAATTTTTGTATAAATAAGTTTTATCTTTGATTTTTGAATCACTAATCTAATGCTATTCATCGTTTATGTATGGCAATGACACGAGGCGGGACCGATACGGCCATTACCATTATCATTTTGTAGGAAATTCTTTGGAGGCAGGATTGGAATGAGGTGGCTGTGGAGCGGGGCAACGATTAAAAAATTCATTTACCGTCCCATTAAGATATTTATTTATTTTGAATACGATTTAATTAAAAGATAAAAAATAAAATAAAAATAGTCTGGGGACCATACTTTTTGTCCCTTTCCTGTGCACCATTTTAGGCAAGAATTTCTTGTAGAACAAAAATTTTCTGTCATCCTTATCATCACTGGTAAAAGATCATCACCTACTTATGTGCAGAGTAAACCCTATGATTCATCGTTCAACAAGCATTACATCTCCATTAGATAATAAATTATGAGATCGACCACCACTTAAACTATTGATGAACTTCTACTAATGATAACTAGCCCCTTTTCTTCTCACAACCTCAAATCTTCATTTAACGATGACGGTTTATAGGAAAAGGCACGACTTTAGTTTGAAAGTCAACACTAGCATGTATATACTGTTGGCATGAGCTGTATATTGGAAAGATTGTAGGAGTAAATAGTGACTATGTTAGAGGGTCAATGATCAATTTAGGCTTATTTTACGTGTAGTCCCAATATAGTCTCAATTTCTAGGCTATATATAGCCTTCCATCTTTGTACACAAGATATTGAACAATGAAAAATAACTGAAATCCCCTACAATTTGTCATGGTATCAGAGCGTCGATCCCCCGCTTGTTGATACCTGTAGCCTCCTAATTGAAATCTCTTCACCTTACCACTATCCTGGCCGATGCTGATTCCAATTCAGGTGGACCTCCAATTGCTACCCTACAATTGAATTACAATTGCAGTATATAGATATAAATTCTCTTTTGAATTGGTGGCTTTTTGTCTTATTGGCTCAACCCGAAGATGGGATATAGATGAATCAATTGCTTGAAGTTGATCTGAATTTTTGTTGTCAATGACACTCGGCCTCATCTGCTGGATCGTGGGACTAATCAGCAGGTTGCGGCATATTCTTTTGGTGGCACAATTGCCATTTGGGTCGACTAGTCTCTGAAAGATTTCGAATTCCTTTTTCCGGTTAGTCGATTGTGTTGCTGGGGCAGTTTCTGGTGGACATCGGTTTCTTCCCGTGGTAAGAAATCACCATTCACACACAATGAGTTCTTCCTTAGAAGTAGGCCGTTCACTCTTCTATGTTCTTAGTTGGGCCTTTCACAAAGGAGGTAACTTTTATTGGTTTGGGCCTGCTATTTTAAGCCACATTTGTGTTTTGGGCAAATTAATTTGTTTCCTCCTTTCTTGTTGGGCCGAGATCTTTGGTATTTTTTGGTTTGTTAATTGAATTATTGTTGGGCTTGAAGTATTAATTTGGGCCGGGTGTAATTAGGTAGGCACCTCTAATTCAAGTATGGCTCTACTCGGGTGTCATAGCAGTAATGATTGCAACACATGGATTTTTTATTCAGGAGCAACTGACCATATGACATTTGATAAACGAGATTTTTGTCAACATACTCCTCCTCGACGGACTAGTATTGCCAATGCCGATGGGGTTATCTCTTTAGTAAAAGGGGCTGGCACTGTAATGTTATCACCAGCTTTATCATCATCTAATACCTTACTTGTGCCTTCCCTTTCTCACAAGCTAATATCTATGAGCCAAATTACCAAAGAGCTCAACTGCACAGTACTTATTTACCCAGAATTTTGTCTTATTCAAGATATTCTCTCGAAGGAGATAATTGGACGTGGTACTAAGAGAGAGGGGCTCTACTAAATGGATGACTTCAGCATGGGTCGAGTACATCATGTTGGTCAACGTAGTGGTACCAAGGTAGAACAAATTTGGTTATGGCACCGTTGGTTAGGTCATCCCTCGTTTGGTTATTTGCAGCATTTGTTTCCTACTTTATTTTCAGAACTGTGTGTTTCGGATTTTAAATGTGAGACTTACATTTTAGCCAAGAGTCATCGAGTACCTTACCCATTACGTATGAATAAAAGTGAAGTTCCATTTGCTTTAGTTCACTCTGATGTGTGGGGGCCTTCCTCGAAAGCTACTTTGTCTGGTTTTCGCTGGTTTGTGATTTTTGTTGATGACTGCACCCGAATGACTTGGCTATATTTATTGAAAAATAAGGATGAAGTCTTTACTGTGTTTCGATCTTTTCATGATATGATTTGAACTCAATTCTCAGCTAAGCTTCAGATTTTTAGGTCCGATAATGGTGGTGAGTATGTAAATCAGCAGTTCCGTGAGTATTTTCATTATCACGGATTGATTCATGAAACATCGTGTACTCAAACACCTGAGCAGAATGGTATTGCTAAGCGGAAGAATCGCCACATTCTTGAGA
The DNA here is from genome assembly GCF_002742605.1 of Olea europaea var. sylvestris. Taxonomy (NCBI): domain Eukaryota; kingdom Viridiplantae; phylum Streptophyta; class Magnoliopsida; order Lamiales; family Oleaceae; genus Olea; species Olea europaea. Next base: position 53,274 of record NW_019235398.1, read on the forward strand.
TGACTCGAGCACTCCTACTTGGAGCGTGTGTTCTGAGCTCCTACTGGCCTAATGCCGTTGCTACTGCTGTGTACCTAATCAATCGGATGCCCTCAAAAGTACTTGAGTTTCAGACTCCGCTACAAGCTCTGTCGACCTATGTCACCTTACCCTCTGCATTGATGCTTCCACCTCGAGTCTTTGGATGTGTTGCCTTTGTTCACCTCCACAAAAACCAACGTACGAAGCTTGATCCCTGTGCTCTACAATGTCTCTTCTTAGGATATGCTGTCCATCAAAAAGGTTATCGCTGTTATGATCCCACCACTTGATGCACCTATGTGAACATGGATGTCACTTTCCTCGAGACCGATACCTTTTTCTCTCCTATATCCAATTCTTCTCTTCAGGGGGAGACACGAGAAGAAGAGCTGAATCGGTTGAGGTTTGACTGGTTTAATGACACCGAGAATACAGAAACAACGGCAGCAACTAATGCTCAATCGATCGTTGAGGATACAGAAACAGAGGCACCAATTACTAAGTCGATTGTTGAGGAACTTATTACAAAGCCGACTCTTGATGTATCTCCTGAAACTGAGATAGTTCCCTCCCCACTCCTCAGTACCTAACAACTCGTCTCCTGAGAATATCACCAAAATAAGTTCTCCTACTACACCACTTATCTCACATAACGAGGTTAATCGTGGTTATGAGCTACCTTTCAAGCATAATCGTGGCAAACCACCGAATAGATACTCACCTGAGATCGAGGCACGGAGATCAAAATACCCTATTGCTAATTATGTCTCTACAGAGAGACTCTCCGAACCACTAAAGAACTTTATTAATGATCTATCTTCGCACCATATTCCGACAAGTGTTGACGAGGCATTGAAAGATCCGAGATGGGTTCAGGCAATGAAGGAAGAAATGAAGGCACTAATGAAGAAAGAGACATGGATCCTTGTTCCTTTGCCTGAAGGACAAAGGACAGTAGGGTGCAAATGGGTATTCTCTATCAAGTACAAAGCTGAGAGAACAGTCGAGCGCTACAAAGCAAGACTAGTAGCAAAAGGCTACAAGCAAACATATGGGGTAGATTACCAAGAGACGTTCTGGCCAGTGGCGAAGTTGAATACTATCAGAGTTCTACTATCTCTTGCCGTGAACTTGGACTGGCCATTACATCAATTTGACGTGAAGAATGCATTCCTCCATGGAGATCTTGAGGAGGAGATCTACATGGATGTTTCCCCAGGATATGTGGCAACCTCTGGTAAAGTTGTGTGTAAATTACAGTGAACGTGTATGGCTTGAAACAATCTCCTCGAGCTTGGTTTGGGCAGCTTAGCCTGGCTATGAAGAAGTAAGGTTTTCAACAGAGTAATTTAGATCATACTCTCTTCTTGAAACATTGAGGAAGCAAGATAACAACCTTGATAGTGTACGTAGATGACATGATTATTACAGGAGATGATCAGGAGGAGATCTCGAGATTTCAAGAATAATTGGCAGTCGAGTTTGAAATGAAAAATTTGGGAGGACTCAAGTATTTTCTAGGGATTGAGGTTGCTAGATCTAAACAAGGTATATTTCTTTCTCAGCGAAAATATATCATAGAATTGTTATCAAAAGTTGGATTATTGGAATGTAAACCTGCAGACACACTAATAATCCAGAATCACAAACTTGGTGAATATCCTAACCAAGTTCCAACAGATAAAGGAAGGTACCAGAGACTGGCTGGGAAGCTCATTTATCTCTCACATACACGACCTGATATTGCTTATGCAGTAAGCGTGGTGAGTCAGTTCATGCATTGCCTGAGTGAAAATCATATGAATGCGGTGATCTAAATCCTCAGATACTTAAAGTCCTCCCCTAGAAAAGGACTTATGCTATTAAAGAACAATCATCTAAGGATTGAGGGCTACACAAATGCTGATTGGGCAGGAAATATTTCTGATAGAAAGTCTACCTCGGGGTATTTTACATTTGTTGGAGGGAACTTGGTGACATGGAGAAGTAAGAAACAGAAAGTGGTAGCATTATCAAGTGACAAAGCAAAATTTCGTGGGATGGCCAAGGGTCTTTGTGAACTCCTTTGGTTGAAAAGACTGTTGACAGAAATTGGCTTCACTCCAAACAGTTAGATCGACCTCTTCTGTGACAACACAAGATAGTCAATATAGTCTCAATTTCTAGGCTATATATAGCCTTCCATCTTTGTACACAAGATATTGAACAATGAAAAATAATTGAAATCCCCTACAATCTGTCATATACTGCATTTGATATTACATTTACATCCAATTTTTATATCTTCGATACATCTCTCACACTACAGAACTAATTATGTTAAGTGTTGTCATACTTGGCCAACCTACTTGGGCCTATGGCCCACTCAATCCAAACCACGTGGCGCTCTAGCTGAGATGACATGTATGGCCAAAGCCCTTCATGCCGAGGCCCATATGCCAAGGCTTGTGAAGATAGCCGAAACCCTATAGCTGAAGTACTACGTGAGTGGCAGAAGCCCTGAATCCGAAGCCGAAGCAGAAGCCTCCGAACCATGAAGGAACGTCTTCCATGATCACTTCTCCCAAGAGATCTTCTACATAAAGATCTTGTTAGAATAATTGATGGAACGTTTGTCATAAGTGTATATGTCAAGTCTTGTCATTAGCATGGGGGTTCTGCATAAGCAATAATTGCCCGGCAAGCTAGCAAGTCAAGGATGGTACCTAGGATTGGATGTTTGGATTAAAGAGATGAGGCCACGTGCCACCTCATTTAAGGGCTGCCATTACACATGTACCATTATAAATACTTCCCTTGTGTAACATTAAAGAGCTAATGCAAAAATCAATACAAAGAAACCACATTTTACTCTCTCTTTCATATTATCTTACAACACAATACGAGTTCATACATATTTACATGCACATTCATAAACACCGATTGGTAATTATTGTACAATCAGATTAAGAACATCCCGTCGGATTCCGAACGTTCTCGTCCCGTATTTTTGAGCTACTTCCACGCCCCTGATCCGTTCATCCTAGACTGTCCACGTGTCTTAGCGTGCAGGACCTTCGCTCACGTGTGCACGGGTGGGTTCGACATCTATTGGCAGCATTTTTTGGGGTCAACAGATTGGCGTCATCTATGGAAAATCATACTATAACCACGAACAACCTTGTGGTGAAAGCTTATTGAAGAGCATTTGGGCATCCCACTTGAAAAAGGATTTGTTCTCGAAAAAGAGCAAGAGGAAGCCCCACAACTTAGCAAAATCTGAAGAGTTAGACGAAAAGAAAATGAGTTCAAACGAAGACACACCCCCAAGAGGGTAAGAGAAAGCGCAAATGTGCCTCTTCCACCTGCTGCCCCAGCAGCTCAGCAAAGACTCCACCACCAAAGAAGAGGTGGAATGCGAGCGATGACACAGTTGTCAAGAGAAATGGCTACCATGGCAGCCAACATGAGGGATATTGCTAGCCAAAACTTGGCTATGTGAGAGCTCATGGCCTAAATGCAGGGCTAAGGAGGCTTCCCCATTCCTCCATACGCCCCTCAAGGGCACTACGAGCAAGAAGATGAAATTCAAAGTCATAGAGCTTCCTCACCGGACTATAGCCGAGGTAGAAGCCCATTTGAAAGGGAAGTGGAAGTTGATGTTTCCTCCAACTACGCTTCTGGCCGACCCACCGAGGTCCCATTGAACCATGATAACTTCTCACCTCCACATGAGCAAGAGTCAAGACATAGAAGGGCAAGCAGTGTATTTGATAGAATTAGCCCCACTGAATCGAGATTTAGGCAACAGCAGACTCACCAGCCTTGGACAAGGCCACCGCCTCCACCTCCACCTCCAATGCCCCAGCACCTGGAAGAAAGGCATGAAAATGCTCCCCGTGTTGCTCTGCCTAGAAATAGGAGCCAGAGGAGGGAGGAAGAGGCTAGGAACCGCCCCGGAACCTCTCACCAACAACCACGGCATGAGGTCGATGAATACGATTCAGATGAGTAGCAGAGGTCCTGTGACTTGGACGATGAAGATGAGAATTTGTCATTCTCGAGGGAACTAAGGAGTGTCCAGGTTCCAAACCACTATGTAATGCCAAATATACCAAAGTACGATGAAAGAGGCGACCCAGAGAAGCACCTGAATGCTTATAAAACTCACATGAGCCTAAGGGGTGCCACCCCAACTGTGAAGTACAGAGCTTTCCATTTAGCGATTAGTAGAGCGGCTGAAATTTGGTATAGCAGGTTTCCGCCTGGGAGCATAAGAAGTTGGCACGAGTTCAAGATAACATTCTTGAAGAGGTTCGCGATAAGCAAAGAAGGAGAGGCCCCCATCCAGCGTCTCCAAGACATGAGACAAGCACATGGAGATAGGGATGTAAACGAGCCAGGCCGAGCCGGCTCGCGAGCCTAAAGTTTCGGCTCGGGCTCGACCCGGTTAAAATGGGCGAGCTTTTTTGTGGGCTCGTTGCTCGGCCAAAAAAAAAGGGTCAGCCCGAGCTTTTGCTCGGGCTTTTTACGGGCCGAGCCGGACAGGCTCGTTTTCTCCATTTTTTTAATCTTCTAATCTCCTGCCTTAAAAGGCAGCAGATTTGTTACCTTTAAAAGGCAGCAAAATCGCTGCCTTAAAAGGCTTTTAAGTTCGCTGCCTTTAAAAGGCAGTAGTTTTGCTGCCTTTTAAGCCTTCAATTTATTTTTATTTTTTTTATTAAAAAACTCGCGAGCTCACGGGCTAGCTCGGGCAAAGCCCGTGTCCCCAAAATGGGGCTCGGCCCGAGCCGGCGAGTCCGATTGCCATCCCTACATGGAGAGTCCCTAAAGAACTTCCTTTCATGCTTCACCGATGAGATAACGTATTATGTGCAAGTCATCGATCATGAGGCACTATTCACATTAAGGGGAGGTTTGAACATGAATACCCTATTTTGGAGGGACGTGTAAAATCAAGATCCCACCACCTATGATGCCCTACTCGAGATGATGAGGCGGGAAATCATCAATGAATAATTGATTGAGTATAGGAACAAGGCAAGTAGATGCCTCTCACCTCCTCAAAGGCAGCGTGCTAGAGGGCCGACCTCCCACCTAATGGACTACCAAATGAACCAGGCTAGAAATGAGAGTTTTGGCTAAGCACTTGCCACCACCACTTTAAACGCGGTTCCTACCTTGGTGTATGAGGATATCAACCCAATTACTGACATCCAGTGGATGGAAACCCCACCAGGATCCCATAGAAAGAGAGGCCGAGGCCGGGGTTCGGGACCTAAAAATAGGTCAAATCAGAAACTACCAGGATACTATGTACATTATCGGTCCTATGGACATAACACAACGGATTGCCAAGACTATGCGCATTGTTCCCGACTGGAACCCTCTAGGGACAGAAATGAATTGCCCCAAGCGAACAGGCCCCCACCTAGGCACGACAATCGACGTGGGTGAGGAGGCTACTCTCCATCAAAGGGATGTTTCCGCACGATGAAGGGAGCACGATACGGAGAGGCCTAGAGAAGGGCGAAGCCACCGAAGAAACTGACAAGCCCAGGATAAGGCCCCTATTCACTAGGTGGATACCATATTTGAAGGCCCATATGTTGGCGGTGAGACACGAAACGCCAAAAGAAATTACGCCTGAGAGGCTAAGCACCCCCCTTTGGCAAGTTACATTGTGGACAGTAGCTCTCGGAGGAACCAAGTTCCACCCATTGTCTTCACCCAGGAGGACGCCGAAGGGGTTCACTACCCCCACTGCGATGCACTTGTTGTGAGAGCCGTCATAGCCTGAAATGGGCTCAAGCGAATGATAGTTGACAACGGTAGCTCTGTCAACATTCTATTTGGATCCGCCTTTGATAAGATGATATTAGATCATCAGTTGACACCCACCACAACTCCTTTATACGGATTCACTGGAGATAGCATCACTCCAAGGGGGAAGATAACACTTGTAGTGGAGATGGGAGTCTTCCCAAACTACGATGAACTTCATGGAGTTCCTCATTGTCGACAGTCGATCGGCCTGCCATGGAGTAGTATTAGGTAGGTTAGCCCTAAAAGAATTGGGAGCAGTCACCTCCATCCACCACCTATGCATGAAATTCCCGACGAAAAATGGGGTGGCAATGGTGAAAGATGATCAAAGAGGATCGAGAGAGTGTTACCTAAGCGCCATAAAAAAGGTAGAGCCATGGGACATCCATGTAATCATAGCCGATATAGTCATAGCTGATGTCCCAGATGATGCTTCCACTGAACCAGAGGATATTGATATGATCGATGCACCAACCAATCCGGAGGTATTGGGCATTGATGAGATTGATCCCCGCATAATTGAACACGAACCTCAAGCATCCCCGGTTGAGGAACTTGAGAGCTTCTCGGTAGACTCTCAAGACCCATCCAAGGTGCTAAAAGTAGGCAAGGGCTTATCCAACATTTTGAAGGAAAAGATTAAAGATTTCCTAAGTAGGAACCTTGATGTCTTTACTTGGAGGCATGAGGACATGGTAGGCATAGACCTCAATGTCAGCTGCTACCACCTGAAAGTCGATCCTAAGGTTGCCCCACATAGACAAAAAAGGAGAGCCCTTAATCCTGAAAGGTACGAGGCTCTGAAGGAAGAGGTTCAGAAGCTTATCCAAAACGGTTTTATCAGGGAAGCTACCTATCCGAGGTGGGTCTCCAACCCGATTTTAGTGAAGAAACACAACGGCAAGTGGAGGGTGTGCATCGATTTCACCAACCTCAACAGAGTTTGCCTGAAAGATAGCTTTCCTCTCCCAAGGATTGACCAACTAGTAGACTCCACGACTGGGCACGAGTTGTTGAGCTTTATGGACGCATACTCAGGCTACAACCAAATACCCATGCACCCGGTCGATGAGGAGCACACCTCTTTCATCAGAGACGAGGCCTTTATTGTTGTAGGATGATACCCTTCGGGTTAAAAAACGTCGGAGCTACTTACCAAAGGCTCGTCAACAAAATGTTTATGGACCTCATTGGTAAGACAATGGAGGTCTACATGGATGACATGTTGGTAAAGAGTTTGGAGGCTAAGGACCACATAACACACCTCAATAGCACCTTCCAAATCTTGAGAAGGTATAGGATGAGGTTCAACCCCCTCAAGTGCGCCTTTGGAGTGGCCTCCGACAAATTCTTCGGATACATGGTCAATCAACACGGAATTGAAGCCAACCCTGAGAAGATTGAAGCCTTATACAAGATGAGGTCCCCTCAAAAGTCAAAGGAGGTACAAAGTTTGACCGGGCGAGTGGCCGCACTTAGTCGCTTCGTCTCCAAAGCTATAGACAAATGCCTCCCATTTTTCAAAGTGCTAAAAGTTGAGAAGAAGTTCCAATGGAATAAGGAATGCGAAGAGGCCTTCCAAGGCCTGAAAAGGCACCTGGGGCAAGCCTTCTCCTCTCCAAACCGAAGCTCGGTGAGATCCTGCAGCTATATCTGGCCATCTCCAATGAGGCCATTAGTTTGGTTCTAACCCGAGAAGAGGGGACCATCCAACTCCCCGTTTACTATACAAGTAAAGCACACCTATTGCCGGAAACTCGTTACCCCGATATGGAGAAGCTCGCTTTGGCCTTGATCACGACCTCCACAAAATTGAGACCCTACTTCCAAGCTCACACTATCCATGTGCTGACAAATTTTCCCCTAAGGCAGGTACTTCAAAAGCCTGATGCCTCAGGAAGATTATTGAAGTGGGCAGTGGAGCTAAGTGAATTTGACCTCATGTTCAAGACTAGGGCAGCCATCAAGGGTCAAGCCTTGGCTGACTTTATGGCCCTATTCGCCAATTTACCCGAGGTAGATGAAATCATGGAACATGCCGAGCCCCCTGCGTGGAACTTCTTTGTTGATGGGTCGACTGGGGATGCCGGCTCAGGTGTTGGAGTTATCCTCATCAGCCTTGAAGGTCACAAGCTAAACTCAGTGGTGAGGTTCGGGTTCAAAGCCACCAACAATGTAGCAGAATATGAGGCACTTCTTGCAGGCCTCAGGCTGACCAAGGAAATGCAAGTAAAGAGGCTACTCATCAGCAATGACTCCCAGCTGGTTGTTAGCCAGGTAAATGGTAACTTCTCAGCCAAGGACAAAACGATGACCTCCTACTTGAAAATGGTGATGAACCTCATCCCATCCTTTGAAAAGTTCGAACTAACCCAGATCCCTCACATCGAAAATGCTCATGCGGATGCACTCTCCAAGCTCGCTAGTAGCAAGGATTCAGAACTACTCACAGTAGTACCTGTAGAGCACCTCCTGCTGCCATCAATCGAGGCCCCCAATGTAATATGGGTCGCTGGGACTCCTACCTGGATGCAGCCAATCGTAGCATACCTCAAAGACCAGGTACTTCCCACTAACAAGCATGAGGCCTACAAGCTAAGGAGGAGGTCAGCCCACTTCCTCTTCGTTGATGATGTTCTCTATAAGAGGAGCTTCTCCTCCCCACTCTTACGATGCGTTGGAGGAGAAGAGGCCACTTACATATTAAGAGAAGTCCATGAGGGCATGTGCGGCAATCACTGCGATGGTCTATCTTTGGCACAAAAGATATTGAGGCAGGGGTACTACTGGCCTACCCTGAAAAGGGACGCCCTCGAGTTTGTACAAAAGTGTGACAAATGCCAACGATTCTCTTCGGTACAAAGACAACCATCGCAGGATTTGACCGTGGTCTCCAGCCCTTGGCCTTTCTCGAAATGGGGTGTGGACCTCATAGGTAATCTACCTAAAGGTAGAGGAGGTGCAAGCTTTGCAATTGTGGTCATTGATTACTTTACAAAATGGGTTGAGGCTAAACCACTGGCAAAAATCACATAAGCTAACACTTCCAAGTTCTTGTGGAAGAATATCATATGCCAGTTACAATGGTAGATAATTCGACAACAAGAAGGTCAGAGCACTATGCGAAGAACTCGGCATCAAAAAGCATTTCTCCACACCTCACCATCCACAGACAAATGGCCAAGTTGAGGCTGTGAACAAAACAATCAAACACGTCCTGAAAGGGAAGATTGATGTATCAAAAGGGGCCTGGATAGATAAGCTGTCACAAGCACTTTGGGCAATCTGAACCACCACGAGGACCTCGACCGGGGAAACACCTTTCCTCATGGCATATGGTACTGGTACTGAGGTGATGAGCCCCGTTGAGGTCGGACTTCCGTCTCCAAGACGTCTGCATTTTAGTGAGGTAACAAACGATGAGCTTTAGAGGTGCGACCTCGACTTCATCGAAGAGAGAAGAGATGACTCCCAGTTAAAGCTCGACACATATCAAAGGAAGATGACGAAGTACTTCAACTCAAAGGTAAAGACGAGATCATTCCGAGTCAACGATTTGGTCCTTAGGAGAGTCTTCTTCTCCTCAAAGGAACCTGGTTCCGGTTCCCTGGGTTATAACTGGGAAGGCCCATATAAAATCAGAGAAAAGATCTAGCCTGGGACTTACTGGATTGAAGACATGAATGGAAAGGCACAACCTCGTCCCTGGAACATCAAGCACCTCAGAATCTATTACCAATGAATGTACTACCTCTCTGGACGATCTTTCCTAGCTCTTGTAACATTTCTATGGTTTAATAAAATTCTATGATTAAATTAGCGTGTTGCATTACTTCGTCACCTCGGAGGAGAGGCCAGCGTCCCATCTCTGGGCCACCTCTCTTGAACGCCAAGGGGAGAAGTTTCAATATGGCTGCACCATCCACCATGTTGGGAATCGTCGTCACCTCGGAGGAGAGGCCAGCGTCCCATCTCTGGGCCACCTCGCTTGAACTCCGATGCGCATGCACATGCCTCCCTTTGGCGAGGCTGAACGCCAAGGGGAGAAAAGCGTTGTCACCTCGGAGGAGAGGCCAGCGTCCCATCTCTGGGCTACCTCGCTTGAACTTCGAGGCGCATGCACATGCCTCCCTTTGGCAAAACTGAACGCCAAGGAGAGAAGCCTCAACATGGCTGCATCACCCACCATGTTGGGAACTGTTGTCACCTCGGAGGAGAGCCAGCGTCCCAGTCACCTCACCTGAACTCTGAGGCTCAAACACTCGAATCAAAGTAATATTCCCAATTCGGCTGCAACATGGTTCATTCTTAGAATCCCTTCAGGTTACAATTATTAAGTTTAAGTACAATTCATTTGCTTAAGTCCAATATTGGTTATAACTCGTGAGGCTTGCATACAATTTATCTATTCAATTGATCGGAGTTAAGATACCCAGTTAAAGTTATCTAGTTCTTCAATCAACATTACGTTCAATTACTTTACGAGGCCAACACACTTGAGAGAAAGAAACAACATTGAATGAAAAAGAGATTATATTGATTTTCAACTGATATTACAAAAGGGGGGCCTGAAGCCAGTACATCATGGGTAACTGAAAAGAAAACTTTCCTAAGCCTGGGAAGATGATGGAGGTGCCTCGATAGCTGGAACATCCGCAACTTGAGCATCAGAATTTGCTTATTCTGCCTCTGCTGCTTCATCTCCCACCACTTCATCAGTTGGGGTTTGAGGCACTTCGTCCACAAACTCCGACCTGAGTTGCAACAGATCCTGATTGGGATATAACTCCTCAGCCCGCTCCATCACTTCGACATAAGTAAAGTTCCTCCAGTAAGTGCTGAAGCTCTTATACTCCTCGGTATTGTGGAAGTTGGCAATGTAATCCTTCACCACCTCCTCCCTTGCATTTAGGGCTTCCTCCCTAGCATGGGCTACATCATCGACGTACCACTTAATTTGGCCCTCGATGAACTTGTATGCATTATGGGCCCCTGCCAGCTCTTTATTAGCCTTCTCCAAGGCTTCGGCTGTCACCTTCTGGTGGTCATTGGAAACGTCCACCTTCTTAGTCAAGGAGCCTACCTCACACTGGAACTCATAAACTTCCTTCTTCAATGCCTCTATCTGAGCCAAGGCAGACTCCAGTTTGGCCGATTCTTCAAGTTTTTGGGCCCTAACTTCCTCAACCTCGGCCCTAGCTGCTTTCAGTTCCTCTACAAGGGAGGCCGTCTTCCTCTCCGAGGATTGGGTCCTCATCTAAAAATCAGTAAGGGCCTTCTTGCACTCCAGTGCGAGGCCAAAAGTCCTAACACGTTAGCTCACAAGAGCCCTCGTTAAGTCTGTGGCATCACAGGTGGAGGCGTGCAGCTGTCCCCGGTCTGTCCAAAATTTTTTAAAATTTTCAGTAGCGCCTCGGATCTCAGGGGGCAGGGCCTCCACCAAAGCTGGGGCCAGAGGCTTCTCTCTTTCGACGAGGAAGCTAGGATACTTCCCTTGCACTCGAGCCGGCCTCTGTTTGGCAGCCTCCTCCTGGGCCACTTCAGCTTGCTTCCTCGCAGCCTCTTCCCTAGCCTCTTCAGCCTCGGTACGCCTTACCATTTCAATCTTAACCGCTTTCGAGGTGGCTTCCAGTAGCTTCGACTGCCCGACTTCTTTGCCTTCATGGGACACAGAAGTCCCAAATTTGCCAGACGAGCTGGACACGTGTACCATCTTCCTCTTCTTCGGCTCCTCAGGGACTTTCTCCTTCCCCCAAGGCCCCTCGGACTTTTCTGCCCTCTGGGGGTCCCCTCTTCGAAAGCCAGCGATGTGCTATCCTTGGAGAGACGCTCCACTCTGGCTCGGACCTCCTTGGGGCCAGTTGACCCCGGCTTCAAGGGCCTCGCCTTCACAGTGGAGGTTGCCTTAAGTATGGACGCCATGTCAGGAGTTGGGTACTCCTCCCTCTTAAACTTGTCTGCAGAACATAGCACGTCAGTATCAAAATGAAAACACAAAAATATACAAGTGTGGGAGCTTCGTACCCTTGGAGGCCATTAGCTCAAAATCGAGGAAATAGCGACTTTGAGGTGGTCGAAATGGCGAAGCTTCTGAGGTCTCTTGTAAATGTCCTTTATCACTTCAACCTCCTCCCTGCTCAGCTCGAACCTCATACTACTATTTGCAAAGGATGCCTCAACAGTTGGAAAAATAAAATTTTTAGTACAGATTACAAACTTGGGCTAGGAGACTCACGAGCTTCGTAGTACTGGGTTGGTACTGTGCAAGCCAGGGCTTTGTCCCCCTCCATTGCCTGCCACCTACCTCGCACCCAGAACCACGACTCCTTCCACCCTTTAATGGAAGAAGACAGTCCCACCACAAATGGTGCATGAGCCCCCCAAGGAGTTAGGTAATACCACTCCCTCGACTCCTTCCCTATTACCCTAGGCTGGAACATGGTCATGAAGACGTGGAGAGGCATGTCCTCCCCAAGTGATACTTCCTTCCAGAGGAAGTACGACCCCACCAACTGGCTCCACCCATTTGACAGAAACCTGGGTCGGTGACAACATGAAGTTCCTTAACACCGCCCTAAAGAAGAGGTGCAGAGAAAGACACATACCTGTCTTAAACAGGTATTCGCTCACTGCCACACAACCGGGCCTCGGATAACAGGCCCGCTCATGGGCTTTGGGAACTAACATTTTCACATAGTGAGGCACACAGTACCTCTCCCTAATCTCCCCCAGCCTCTTCCCTGTCATATTTGAAGGCACCCTAGACGCCCCCACTCTTCGCTATAGTCTACTGGCTCATCGGTCATAGCATACCTATTCACCTCGGAATCCCTCATATGACTGACCCCATGGCCCAATGACGCTACAGTGACCAACTCCCTACCCGAAGTGGACTCTATCTCAGAAATGACTAAGAACGCAGTAAAAGGAGGATTTTCTGCGAAAAATACCTACTGAAAAACTACGCAAACAGAATGTGCGGAAAAAGCAGTTAACGGACAGCCTCAACATCGGAATGTTTAAGTTCTAGGAGAAGAAATCAGATTGCAAATGCTGGAAAATCCAGAAAAGTGGAGTTCTCTTGCCCTTTTTAAAGGGCCAGAACGAACCCCCACCGTCAGATCGAAACTCCTTCAATCTGAACCCTTCATTTTAAATCAAATCCGAGGCGTAGAATTCAAACGGTTTTTCAAACCTACGCCTCAGATTTAAGCGTGTCTCCCACGCACCTCAGCCAACGCGTCTGCTTCTAAAAACTCCAGTTGTTCTAATAATTACAATTTTAATTATTAGAAGCTCCGGCTCCACGCACCTCAACCAACGGGTCAACAAATTACATTGTATTTTGAAAGATTATAAATCATTTGTGAAGGGAATGTGTGAATAAAAAATAGTGGATTTAGTGAAATGTGTGATTGAAAATGAAATTTCAAAGTTTACAAAGCATTTATAAGTGCTAAATAATTGGATAAATGAAAAGGTATTCATTATTTATTTATTTATTCCTTAATCTTGTTCATTTTTAGCTTAGTAAATACGTCAAAAGAGGACACTTATCGGATTATGATACAGCACTAGATGATATGTGAAACATAAAGAGGGCAAAGAAAACAATGAAAGAAGAGAGAACCAAAGGATACACTAACATGATTAGTATAAGTTACTTTTTTAAGTCGGGTATTTACTATTTTAAAAGTAACTCTTATTTTTTTTTTTTTTTGGTTAAAATAAGTAATTTACTTGTTTGTAAATAAATTGCTTAACTTAATCCAAACAGTATTAAACTCATTATAAAAAAAAAAAAAAAAAAAAGTGTATTATTGCCCGTCTGTTTACTTTCCTAATAATTCAATCTGTCACCCACCGATTGCACTTCATTGCTTAATCTAATCCATGGACTAGGGAAAATTGTATTTAAACCATCTTCAAAAGAATTTTTAAACATGAGATGCTTTCCATAATTAAATACATTCAAAGTATTTCAATTTTCAATTTAGGAAATTAATAAAATAATTTAAAGAACGGTTAGTTTAAATAAAAGATAGAGAAAAATAATAAATATTTTTTAAGAGTAGTAAAATTAAGTGTTAAATATAAAGAGCTTGTTGGAGTGTTTCAAAATTTTAACTCTCTAGATTTATAAATACTCTCCAAAAATATAATATGTTTTTAAAAAATAGAGAGTTTCTTGAAGATGTTCTTATAAGTTATGACCTCATAGAAATGGGAAAGTAAAAAAAAAAAAAAAAAAAAAACTATAATTTATTGCTAAAATATTAATTGAAACCCAAAATAAGAAAAAATAATTTTTTTGTAACAAGTGGGTCCTAAGAAAAATGGCATGATGCTGTGCCAGCTACAAGAGCAATGCTACAATACCAGAGAGAAATTTACAGAGGTTTTATAGGCCGCTCACAATGTGGTCGGCCAGTATTTTATTTATTTATTTTTTGCAATTTTTATTACATGAGGGTCCCATGTGGGGGCCCATTCCATTATGAGTATCATGTATAAAACCTAGTAAATTGCTCCTTGACAAACCAGTTTTTTCCCAGCTGCAAATTGAAGTTGAGTAGGACACCTACTTTTATTATAAAACTAATTGTCAATTTTAATTGCTCACAGTTCTGACTAATGATACATAATTACTTAATTTGGTTATAACTTATAAGCAACAAAATAGCTTATTCCTTCTATGCTGTTCTTCTATGGAGCATGGAAATATGGCAAGAGCTTTGTTTTACACATATTCTTGTTTGTTGTTTGGTATCAAGATCCATCCTTAGTTAGGAGTTAATAGGACTGGATGGATTATTATATTTAAGTCTCTTTTCAAGGTGTATGAACACCTTAATTTTTGTTGGCATATTTTATTTAGTAAAATTCTAATTATCCAATGAATTTATATTTGTTGAGAATTATGACTTTTCTCATGGACTCTGGACCAAATCTAAATTTTCAGAAATTAGTATTTTTTTTTTATTCTAAACTTCTAGAACAGTGGAAATATAGAAAAATTTAAATAAAAAATTGCTAACTCACCCTCTCATAATAATTTCTTCAGCTACTAGTCACAAGTTTCGGTAATTAGCGGGTCCATAGCTCATAAATATGTTTTGTGTATAAATTGTGCTTCTCATTTTAAAAAATTAACATGTCAACCCACATTTATCGAAACATCATATCTAATCCAAAAATAAAATATTGAGAACACATAAATCTCAAAATCAATAAGACTCCTTTTCATTATAATTTATTGAGAGACATGTCGACTCTCGTGCCTCTTTCTTAAGTTGCACTTTACTTTTAAATCGTTGATAAAATTTCAACTCAACTTAAATGATGATATAATTTTAAACAACCATCTAACCATAGTTCCGAACACGGAATAGAAAATAACATCTCATCATAAAATAGAAAATTCAAAAAAAAAAAGGAAAAAAAAAAAGAAAAAAAGACCACCTTCTCATTGTTATCTCCTGAATAGTATTGACTTAAACTAAGACCTCCAACTTTGATACTGATATGAGATCGAGTATTGTTTCAATTGTCCAAAACTAAATTGATGATATAGATACAGATCATCATATATCATCCAAAATCAAGTTCAAAATTCACCACAAACCCAATTATCAGGGTCCATTCCACTATAAACATACTCCTTTATTACTATTTAATGGCATATTGCCTATATTTACCATTTATTTTTTCAAAAAATAATAAAATTCCGACTCAACTTCCGTAGCAATTTGATTTAGAAAAAAAAAAAAAAAACGATCAAACCTAACTCGAGACAAAGTATGGAAAACAATCTTGTCCAAAAATAGAAAATCAAGAAAAATAAAAACAAAATCTTTAACAAGGAGGAGGTGAATATTGGGGCCACTGGTCGAAATTGGTTAAGACTATTGTCCAATCTTAGTCTTGCTGTCACGAAAGTGATAGCTTCAGACGAGGAAATACAACTTAATAGCCTAAATAAAAGGAGGATTTTCCAAATTAGTCTAAGAAATAAAAACATTTGAAAACTAGTCTCCAAACAACTAATTTTCCAAAAATACCCTTAATAGAGAAATTGCAACCAAAGCCATTACAATGTCTAAAAATCTTCAAATAAGTCCTCAAGAAAATATAGATCATAAATTTTTAATAAATCTAGATCCAAATATTATACAAAATTTTATTGATCTAAAAATTTATACAGAAAACGAATTAATCTATCTAGAAGAAGATCTGAAAGACTTCTTTATAGAATATTTAGACCCAAAAATAAAAAATAAAAATGATTCCATAGATAACGAAGCAATCAAAATGGAAAAAGACATATATAAATTAATTCTTAATTTAAGAAGGAGAATTGAAAAATTAAACATAATTATTCAAGAAAAAGTATTAATAAAAAATAGTGAATTTTATAAATTCTATTGTGACATTTTAAATATTTATGAAGAATCTAATTGGCTCAAAAATATTAACCCCTCCGCTGCACACTCCGATCAAATGGTATTAGAGCCATGTTACGAACCAAAAATAATGATGAATATAGTAGATGAAGAAAATATAATTGAAGAATTTTTGGAAAAGGTTAAAAAACATAAAAAACCTAGTTATCCCTATTTCAGTTTCAAGATTTTGAATTCTTCGAATTGGCTACTCTTTATATGGATCAATGTATTGGAAACTTTATATTCAGGATAGATCAAAATTGTTAAGAATTTAGTTATCTTTCCGTTAATAGCAATGTATTGAACGAATTAAAAAGAAAAATTCATATAATCGACCTCAAACTTATTGGGATTCAGGCTTAGGTTGTTGATGTTGATCATTCAAATAATTTTATTGTTAATGTTTGCTATTACCAGTCTTAATCGCGTAGTTTCTAGAATTGAATTAGCAGTTGATGCCCATTACTTATTTCAATTCGATTTGATTCATTTAGGATCTGGTTAATTAACATAATCCACAATTTATATAACAGGTCTTCCCTTTCAGAACCAAGCACATCAACAAGCTGTTTTAGTTCATCTACAGCAGACGAACAATCCATGAAAGAGCGAAAGGGATGGTCGATCACTATTCATGACCTCTCAGGCTCACCCGTGGCTGCTGCATCAATGGTGACACCATTCGTGCCATCACAGGGCAGTGATAGGGTCAGTAGATCCAATCCGGGAGCCTGGCTCATCCTTCGTCCTGGTCACAACACCTGGACACCCTGGGGCCGTCTGGAGGCCTGGCGTGAACACAACTGCGGTGACCAACTTGGCTACCGCTTCGAACTCATCCCCAATGGCGGCATAGACTCAATCCCTCTTGCCAATTCCTCAATTAGCATGAGAACTGGTGGCAAATTCAGCATAGATGTAACAACAGGACCAACCCCAATGACTAGTCCTAATAGCAGCTTTGATTTCAGTTCAGCATCTAGTTTTGGCTCAGAATTCGGATCTGCACAGGGATCTGGATCATGGGCACATCTCTTGTATAAAGGATTCGTAATGTCGTGCACTGTCGAAGGCAACGGGAAGTGCAGCAAACCGGCGGTTGAAA
This sequence comes from Olea europaea var. sylvestris, assembly GCF_002742605.1. Lineage (NCBI taxonomy): Eukaryota > Viridiplantae > Streptophyta > Magnoliopsida > Lamiales > Oleaceae > Olea > Olea europaea. The sequence continues at coordinate 70,650 of NW_019235398.1, forward strand.
TCGGAGTGCAGCACGTGACTTGCACGGAGGATGCTGCAGTTTTTGTGGCATTGGCAGCAGCAATCGATTTAAGCATGGATGCTTGTAGATCGTTTTCTCATAAGCTAAGGAAGGAATTGAGGCAACCAGATCAAGAATAATACTACTGGAACTGTTTTGAGTTCTTGGATTTGCATTAAATTAACAGCATACTGGAGCTGTTTTTTTCCTCCTAGAGTGTACAGTATTTACACGGGGTTTGTTTTTGCATTTTCTTGTATTTGACTCTTTGTCCGTTCATTTGTACATTCATTGAGAGTTTATCCTTCAAGTTCTTGTTTCCTTCTCAAACCAGTTTATGAGCCAAACATTTGAATACTTATTTGTGAAGAGTCGCGGGTATCCCTCCAGCTCTAAACATAGGGTTTTGCGACACCTCGGCCCCCTTCTTGTGAGGGGGCTTTACACCTAGGTGTCAACCATAATGTTCAAATAGCAAAACTCTTAAACATATATACGAGTCATTAAAGTTTCGGGATAACAAAATCTAATTGTTTTCGCTAGAGTGCAACTTAACCTATTTTGCACTATGTATGGGCTTGAAGAAATAAATAATGTTATCTATTTTAACTCGTCATTTTACCATTTTTTTTCAAAGATATTTATTGATTTCTTAGATATTTTGTAACATATTTTTATGGCATATGATTAGGGATATATAGTTTGCTTGGTATCATATTCTTTGTCTTTTATTATTACAGTTGTAGAAATGGGTTGCTGTTTTTATGTGGAAGCCCAGCCCAAATTAAATGATTTGGCCCATACCCGTTCCAAATGAAGGAAGAATCTTGAAGTTTAAACTGGATTTGATAAAACGTGTTTTCAGTTTTAAAATAACAACTTATACTAGTTTTTTGACGCCTGGCAAAATGAAGACCGTTGGATAAAAAATGGGGCATCTCTCTTATAAAAGGAAACTCTAGGGTTTGAGGGCTTTCTCTCGCTCTCTCTCTCGCGCAGCTTTTATACTTTTCATATTATTCTCTCTGTAAATGTGTGATTCTCTCTTGGATCTTTGTGATCTTTGTGTAGTTTTCTGTAAAGAGATTGAATCTTTATGAACTCTTGTGTGAGTTCAATTCGGTGTTGAGGGTTTTGGATAGTTGCTGTGGTTGGAACTGTGTGTTCCGTTTGTAATCAAAGTTTGTGGTATTTGACCGGTGATTTTAGTGGATTTGAGCCTATTCCTTATGGATGCTCAACGGGGACTAGGCGATTTGTTAAATCGCTGAACCTCGGGGATTCGGCCGAAAAATCTTGTGTTCTCTTTACTGTTTTTCAGATCTGTGTCTATATTTGATTTTTGCCTAGAATATTTTTCGATTTTCATACTTTCTTGAACCTACAGTGGTATCAGAGCTAGAGAATTTTTTTTTTTTGGTTTCCCTAGTAAGGGAACTGAAAGTTGAGTCACTGGCCGGAAAGAGAAATGGCAGATCACTACAATCTGCCAACATATTTTTTATTTTTATTATTTCTAATTTTTTTTTAAAAACTAATGTAACTTAGGCACTGTTTAGTGTGCTGTATGAATCTTGAGCTAGTGTTGAATCTTTCTTTAAAGGAAAGCGAATGTTACTGAGTTAAATTCCTTTACAAATAACAGTGTCGAATCTGTTTTGATAGAAACTGAAGTTTCTTGATTATCTTTTACCTTGGTCCACTGATTCTTGTTCGTGTATGGTTCCAAAATCCTTATTGAAATTCCTTCGTGATCATACTGCTCACCGCAGTGTGTTTGGTAATGAGATAAATAAAAGTGCTCTATAAATACCGCTGATTATTGCAGTGATTGTTCTTTGCCTATCTGTGGTGGCACCTGCAGTAGTTAATAGACTGCTCTTGTATAAGAGTCAGACGTTTTTTTTTTGGTATCTTATGTACTTGCAGTTTATGTGAGATAATTTTTTTTAAAAATAAAAACGTGTTTTTAAAAACATAAGGTCTCTTTGAACCTCCCCAACCTCTACCTCTGTCTAGGGTTTCCTAAGAGAATCCTAGAAACTTTGGGGACTAGGGTTTAGGTTCAAGAAACCTTTAATCTTCAAGAATACTTTATTAGATAACTCACTGTGAGTTAATAATAAAATCAAAATCATATTTTTTTTTTAAATTGATACATTGTTATACATTCTATGTGAACTGTACTAATACACAATTTGATACTCTCAGGTGCTAACCTGCCAAAGTATAATTGCCTCAAAGGTACACACATTGTATTTACTGTCTTGATAACTTACTGTGTGTAAGTTCTATGATTAAAATTTGATTGCATGCTTAGTGTTATGCATAATTAAATGTGTTTAATTTTTGGTTGATATAAAAATGTGCTAAGGCTATTGATGAATCTTGGCCAGAAACGTTATCTGAAGCTAGGAAAACTGAGCAAGATGAATTAGCCTGGAGCACTTTGTTCCCACACCTGTCTGATACTGTAATTAGGAAAGTAGGAGAAACTAAAACTGCTGAAGAATTATGGACTGCCTTAGAAAAACACTACCTTATAAAGACTGTGCCAAATAAATGTTTCCTTTGGAGACAGTTTTTCAGTTTTAAGTTTGATCCTAACCTTGATACTGGAGATAATATGGATAGGTTTGATAGGATCACACATGACTTAGCAAACTTGGATGAGAAAATTTCTGATGAACAGAAGGTAGTTGGCCTACTTAATGCTCTAGGAGATAAATATAAAGATATTAGAAATGCCCTAGAGTATGGTAGGAGTGATCTCAATGTTGAAATAATTCACAGTTCTCTTCTGAATAAAGAACTTGAATTAAAATCTGAACACAAAGAAGTGTACCATGTTGAGGGTATGTCATCAAATCAAAAAACATATCCTAAAGGAGTAAGTAACTTCAGTCATTCCAATTTTAACAAGAATAAAATTTTTAACAAAAGACAGTGGAATAACACCAAAGGAAAAGGCAAGAAACCAATCAAAGGAAAACAAAACAGTAACAATAACAGAAAATGCTTTTATTGTGGAAAGACAGGCCATTTTATTAAAAACTGTTTTAAAAGGGCAAATGACCAAAAGAATGGGTCTAATACTAAAAATGCTTCTTTAGCTGTTGCTGCTAATTATAAAGAAGCATGAGCTAATATTGGAGTAGCCTATGCGTCTATATTTGAGAATACTGATCAGGACTGGGTCCTGGACTTAGGGTGTTCCTTTCATATGACACCCAATATTAATTGCATCTCAGACTTTTGTAGTCTGGATGGAGGATTTGTCAAACTTGGGAATGATGAGTCATGTCAAGTTAAGGGAATTGGAAATGTGCTGTTGAAATTTAAAAATGGTCATTACATATTATTAAAACATACAAGATATGTACCAGCACTTAGAAGAAATCTCATATCCCTAGGAGTTCTTAATGATAAAAATTATCAAATTGGTATTAAAAATGGTTTTACAAATATAATGAGAAATCAAGAACACATTATCAGTTCTCCTAAGCTTAATGGAATCTATGTAATAGGTGCTGAAACCATTTCACCAAAAAATTCTGTGAACTCTGTCACACAACCCGATAAATCAGAACTGTGGCATAAAAGACTTGGCCACTTAAGTGAAAAAGGTTTAAAAACATTATCATGTCAAGAGGCATTTGGAAAAGACAGTGTTCAGAAATTGACCTTTTGTGAACACTGTATCTTGGGAAAACATGTAAGACTGCCTTTTAAGGCAGGACTGCACAAATCCCAAGATGTCCTTGAATACATACATTCTGATTTATGGGGACCAGCACCTGTTTCTGTTCTAATTGAAAATCAGACTGGTAAGAAGATAAAAATTTTAAGAACTGATAATGGCCTTGAATTCTGCAATACAGAATTTGACCAATATTGTAGTAAACAAGGGATAATGAGACATAAAACTGTGAGCTATACTCCACAACAGAATGGAGTTGCTGAGAGGCTTAATAGGACAATTCTTGAAAGGACCAGATGTATGCTAATCAGTTCTGGCCTTCCAAAAATTTTCTGGGGTGAAGCTGTAAAAACAGCATGTTATCTTATAAATAGATGTCCCTCCAGCTCTCTAAATAACAGAATTTCCCAACAAATCTGGTCTGGTTCAATGCCAGATTACTCTCATCTAAGAAATTTTGGATCTGCAGCTTATGCACATCATATTGAGACAAAATTGGACCCTAGATCATTGAAGGGTGTGTTCTTAGGATATGGAGAAGGGGTTAAAGGCTATAGATTGTGGTTAAGAGATGTGAGGGGTTATAAGGTGATAACAAGCAGATCTGTTATCTTTAATGAAGATGATTTCCCTTGTCTTAGTGACAAATCCAGAGAGAAATTGGGAAAGGATGACTTCATTATCACAGAAATTAATTTTGATAGCCACAATACTGATGACCAGGCTCAACTTGAGGTGGAGCCACATCAGGTAGTACCCCAAAATAATTCTGATGCTGAAATAATTGAAAATGAACAGCATCTGGGGCCTGCACATGATCTGCAGGGCTACCAACTTGCTATGGACAGAGAAAGGAGGGAAATAAGACCTCCAACCAGGTATCAACATGCTGATTTCGCATCAGATCAAACTGAATCAGATCAGTTTGACCTAGAACCAGCCTCTTATGAAGAAGCTATATCTTCCAAAGAATCCCCTAAGTGGATTGCTGCGATGGAAGATGAAATGAACTCACTCTTTAAGAATGAAACCTGGACTTTAGTTGAAAAACCCAAAGATTGTAAATTGATTGACTGTAAATGGGTTTATAAGATTAAAGATGGTGAGACAAAGGTTAGTGATAAGAGGTTTAAGGCAAGACTTGTAGCCAAAGGCTTTAATCAAAGGGAAGGGATAGATTACAATGAAATTTTTTCACCGGTTGTTAAATATACATCAATTAGAGTCCTACTTGCTATAGTGACACAATTTGATTTGGAGTTAGAACAACTTGATGTGAAAACTGTCTTTCTGTATGGTTCTTTAGATGAAACCATACATATGACTCAACCAAGAGGGTTTGAAGTGTTAGGAAAGGGAAACTTAGTGTGTCTCTTAAAGAAATCCTTATATGGGCTGAAACAGGCCCCTAGGCAGTGGTATAAAAGATTTGACTCTTTTATACAAGGCTTGAACTTTAGAAAATCAGAATATGATCCTTATTTCTATTACAATAAAGAAGGGGAATCTGATTTTTTCTATCTGCTTTTGTATGTTGATGATATACTCCTTGCTGGTCACAATTCTGTTACACTTAACTCAATTAAAGAAAATCTAAAATCTGAATTTGAAATGAAAGATTTAGGACCAGCTAGAAAGATTTTGGGCATGGAAATAAGAAGAGATATAATTAATGGAAAGTTGTTTCTAACACAAAAATCTTATATTGATAAGGTTGTAAAAAGGTACTCCCTTCATGAGTCTAAACCTGTAAGCTTGCCTCTATCTGCTGGTATGAAACTATCTGTTGGTCAATCGCCTAAAACTGAAGAAGAGCATAAAAGAATGATAAACGTGCCTTATTCTAATGCTGTTGGATCTGTGATGTATGTTATGGTTTGCTCTAGACCTGATATTGCTTATGCCATGAGCGTGTTAAGAAGAGTCATGAGTAACCCAGGTGAAATACATTGGCTATGCATGAAAAATCCGATTAAGTACTTGAAAGGAACAAATAACTTAGGTCTAATGTTCAAAACAAACAAAAATGGATTTCGACTTGAGCGATATATAGATTCGGATTTTGCTGGTAATCCTGATAATAGAAAGTCCACAACTGCATACTTTTATGTAATAAATGATACATGCATTAGCTGGAAATCTCAGCCTCAAAAACTTGTTGCATTGTCCTCAACCGAGGCTGAATACATTGCTACAACGGAAGCAGTGAAAGAAGGATTGTGGCTGAAGGGTTTACTCAGTGAATTAGGTCTAATAGAGAATCAGGTAGAGCTATGTTCAGACAACCAAAGTGCTATTTTTCTAAGTAAAAATCCTATCCTACATGACAGATCAAAACATATAGATGTAAAGTTTCATTTTATTAGAGATATCATTGATAGGGGTGATATTAGACTAATAAAAATACCTACTACGGTAAATCCAGCAGATGCCGGAACTAAGGTAATCCCTATTAGTAAGTTTGTTGATTCTTTAAGATTAATTAATCTTGAAGAAGACTAACTTCCATTATTTCTGTTTTTTACAGGTAATAAGAGCAAATGAAATTGAGATATAAGCTTAAATCCACGTTAAAGTAGGCACAAACAGCAAAGGTGGAGAATGTAGAAATGGGTTGCTGTTTTTATGTGGAAGCCCAACCCAAATTAAATGATTTGGCCCATACCCAGTCCAAATGAAGGAAGAATCTCGAAGTTTAAACTGGATTTGATAAAACGTGTTTTCAGTTTTAAAATAACAACTTATACTAGTTTTTTGACACTTGGCAAAATAAAGACCGTTGGATAAAAAATGGGGCATCTCTCTTATAAAAGGAAACTCTAGGGTTTGAGGGCTTTCTCTCGCTCTCTCTCTCGCGCAGCTTCTATACTTTTCATATTATTCTCTCTGTAAATGTGTGATTCTCTCTTGGATCTTTGTGATCTTTGTGTAGTTTTTTGTAAAGAGATTGAATCTTTATGAACTCTTGTGTGAGTTCAATTTGGTGTTGAGGGTTTTGGATAGTTGCTGTGGGTGGAGCTGTGTGTTCCATTTGTAATCAAAGTTTGTGGTATTTGGCCGGTGATTTTAGTGGATTTGAGCCTATTCCTTATGGATGCTCAACGGGGACTAGGCGATTTGTTAAATCGCTGAACCTCGGGGCTTCGACCGAAAAATCTTGTGTTCTCTTTACTGTTTTTCAGATCTGTGTCTATACTTGATTTTTGCCTGGAATATTTTTTGGTCTTCATACTTTCCTGAACCTACAACAGTTATCAGTATTATGTAGGATAGTCATTTACTTTTCACATTAGAAGTATTATGTGGGGTGACGTTAGATTCGGGGTTATTATGTGAGGGTAACCCTTGCCTGTTGCTAGACTTATGAATTATATGCCTTACGTTCTTTGTGAATTTGTTGTCAATTTATTTCTCAACTATTAGAATTGCACGTGACTTTAGAAAAGTTTGTTTGACTATTTAGTGTGAATTGTGTCCGTACTTGTGGTCATTATTGGTTACATTTTGTATTTTGTGTATTTTTTTTGGTAAAATGATAACAAATTTTGAGTTGATTTTTCTAATGAGAAAAATGTGATTTTTTAATTTAACAAAATGAAACGTTTTTATAGACCTTTTGATAGCAAACACAAGTCTAAGGCAAGTGCGAAAAGTAAAAGGTGTTTTAACTGCAATTTTTTGGATATGTGAAATAGATTGTACTAGAAAGGATTATAAAAGAAAAGAAGAGGAGAGATGTGGGGTGAATATTGCCACTGGGTCTAGTTATGACCTTATAAGATTTATTGAGACTAAACTTGGTCACTGCATGTATATTTGTGTGTAATCGTTTTAGCATGTGTGTAATTGCTTAATCCTGTTGTATGGTTTTATCTTATATTTCAATATGTTTGATATTTTCATTTGTATGAATTTGAGAGCAACCTGGTTACTTTGTGTAATGTGTTTGCATGTATGGTAAGTTGAGATCCATTGAATACTCATTTTGCTTTGTGAGTGGTGTGAAAGATTGTTGTAGTGAGAAGAAAGACGGGCAGCCATGTTCTTCTTTATATTTGTGAGCTTGTGTGGTTTGTGAGATTACATGGGACAGCCATGTGTGGGTTATCTTCTTTTTCTTTATGAGCCTCTTTTACAAGTGTATTGAAGTAACTATTTTTTTCTACAATTTTTTTTTTTTTGTGAGTGCTACCTTCATCATTTCCCTTCGTGGGATAAATCATTTGTGGACCTTTTTTTAGCATTAGTGTTGAAGTAACATTGTGATGCGTGGGTCAATTTAAATTAACCCTTAACCTTTGTGATCACCAAAGGTGTCGATTTGCCTTAGTGGGTTTAGAATGCATTAGTAATAAGCATGTCTTTTGGTAAAGTGAAATATAAATGCCTGAGGATACATTGACGATTTGTATCGGGGATGTACAGAGATGACATTTGAATCACAAATGGAGAGGTGATTAAATAGTTAGACACGAGTTAGTGATTAGTTTAGTGAGCATGGTGAGCGATGAGAGGAGATATATATTCTCAAGGTACAAGCTATATGGATTTGGATGGGACAAGTACAATGAGATCTTTCCATATGTCATTTATGCATTTGTTGCATATGAATTGGCCATTTGATTAATTAACATGGTATTAGTATGTTGTTCAACGTGAACGTGTTTGAAAAGATCTGTGTGTTATCTTATGTGACATCTTCATTGCACGTTGTATAAGGTTTTGATTGATTACAGTGATAATTTGTTCCTACTTCGGTATTTTTTATCTTAATCTTATTGAGTACATAGAGCAGATATGATATGTATTTTGAGTCGAAAACACGAGATAAGGTTTGTGATTCCAATTTTTTTGGTTACCTTGATTATGCAAATATTAACTTTGTATTTTGATTGCTTGCAGCTTGATTGAGTATCAAGATGGAGATTTGTTGGATTTTGATTCCCAATAAATTTCGGAAGATGATGTAAAACGTCGGATTATATATAAGCTTCGGCCAATGGTGAATTGATTACCAACAACCAAGTCCAAAAGATTTAAACTGAAAACAACTTGAACCGTTGGAAATATCTTAAGAAATTAATGTTACCCACGTCCCATATATTTACCTATCGAACGACTTTTGAGTCTTGATCCATTTATCCCTTATTTTTCCCAAGTTGGTCCCAAATTGGAAACAGTGTGTAATTTTCGGGAATAGAGATAAAAACGTGGCTGCTGAAAATTGAGGGAAACCAATTGTGGCTTTGTGCTTGAAGAAAAAAAAGGTGGTTGCCCTTGTTCCTTTTTCCTCCACCAATACCATGTCCTTTATGGGTGAGATTGAGAAGCAATCATAGGTAAATATAATGCTTGAAGGTCGAAACCGTTTGGATTGGTTGTTTGGTAAAGAGAGGTAAAGTTAAGAAAACTTCAACCCACATCTTGAGTACATTCGCTCTGATACATTGATGAAGCTTAATAGTTCAACTCATAATTATAAAATATGTAGAATCACTAAGAACTCTTCCTCCACATAAGTTAGAAAAACAACTTCAACGCATGTCTTGCTTACATTCGCTCCAACTCATAATTATAAAATCAACTTACAACGTTAAGTTTCTTTTAACATTGATACCTTATACATTGTATATATCATCTTAGTTGCATCAAAAGTGATATAAACATCTTTCTTGGCGTTTCTTTGCCAATACCATCATGTTGGATAATTGGCGCACACTTGTATTCCTTTCAATCAAAATCAAAATAGGATAAAATTGTGATTTATTGGTGCAAGGTATCGAATAAAGTATCGACTTATCGAAACCAAGATATGAGCATGAAAATTCTCACAAAATTGAGACTTACTGAAACAAAATAAGGTGATGATATGAAGTGATGTATGTGAATACAAATGTTCTTAAGACAGATTTCACCGTTTGCATCGATGCAAATGAGATCAAATGGATGTATGTCTCCCAAAATACAATGTTTTCTTTAGAATTAATATAGCACAACATTAATTTTGTCTGACAAATTAAAGTGTCAAAAGTTTCCTCTCGAACGGAATACACATGAACTAAAATTGTTCAAACGAAATTTTATTTCTGAAAATAATTAGAATGAAATTTAATTTCAACAAAATAAAAACTACATGCTTTTTTAAGACAGGAGAGAAATTAGAAATAAATTGATTTGGTGTAGAAAATATGAAATTTAATTTCAACAAAATAAAAACCACATAATTTTTGAAGGCGGCAGAGAAATTAGAAATAAATTGATTTGATGTAGGAAATTTGAAATTATTGGGTCTCTATTTATAGATTTTCAAGTGATTTTTGAAAATGGTGGCATCTTTTGACAAAATACATTTGCACAATTAGGGTTCGTTTGATTGTAAAGATGGAATTTGGGTGGAAAGGAAACGAATTTCGGGGGATTTAATTGCCTCGAAATTGTTTTACCAGGAATTGTCAATTATTATGTTTCATTGGTATAATTTTTCAAGTGAAAAATGTTAAAATAAAAGTATTTTTGGTGTTCATTTGATTTTGTTTTACATAATAATTGTCAATTAAATGGATATAATTTACTGATATTGGGAATGAAATCTGTTTCCATTGTCAAAAAAATCAAAAAATCAAAAAAACCATCTATTTTTCGGTGTTCGTTTGATTTTATTTTATATGAAAATTGTCAATTAAAGAATTTTTTTTATTACAATTAGGGATAGAATTTGTTTCTATAATACCCCGAACTTCACGTTATGATTCATGTATTTCAAGTTAATTACATTGTCATTTGCATCAATTTCCTAATTGCTTTCTCTTAAAACGGTACATTCAATCATTAAGGCTTTATAATTTTTACATGGTGATAACCTTCGACTCCTCGACCTAGGCGGTGAATTTTGTATTGAGCTATGATAGAAAATTAGGTTAACTAGATGTTGAAAATTGGTTTAGTAAGTAATGTAATATTGGAAAGGCCGAAAATTAGTATCGACGAAAGTTTAAGCTTTTCATTGGGGTGATCGAGGTCACTTTAAAGCCTAGATAGGTAATTGCCATATTTGGGACATGAGGCATAAAGTGTTATGATCACGACGTAATAATATATGTTTTATATGAAGTTATAAATATGTAGGTGCTTATTGTTGAAATTGGTCGAGAATCAAGTGTCAATAGGGTAAGTAATCAAATGAACATTTAAGGAATTAGCTCTATAATATATATTGGGCTATTAGGGCAAGTAAAATGGATTTTTAAGACATTAAGAATAAGTCAAGGACACTTGATTTATACTTACAAAGATAGATATAAAATCGGATTTTGCTATAAGGAACACCTTGATGCGTAGTACATCATGCCTATTAATTTGTCTTTGTAATGGTCAATTCCTTCACTTGTAAGCATTATTTACGTCTACCACTCCTTTTAAGACTTCTTATATGTGGTATATTATCCCTAAATTTCATAAAAACCCTCCAAGGATAAGTAGGAAATCAAAATTTAAACAAAAGGAGACAACACTTTCTTAACATATGATGACTTGTCACTTTAACCTCTAATTCCTTCAACCTTAAGCCTCCAACACGCCTTATAAGTCTTAAGCCTCCAACACGCCTTATAAGTCCTTAGCACTTTACACAAGATAGATATAACTCTTCTAAGCCACATATGGCTCCATATGGTGCAAGGGAGAAGTCAAAGTTGGCTGCAAGAAGCCACCTCCTACTTAGACAGCTCATGCTAGGAGACTTATCACTTTAATATATAATTGCTTCAACCTTAAGGCCTCCTGCACGTCTTCTAAATCCTTAAAACTTTATATGGGATAGATATACATCTCCTTAATCACAAATGACTCCATATAAGGTAGGAAAAAAGGTCAGATTTGGCTGCAAGGAGCCATATCCTGTTTGGACAATTCATGCTTGGGGAATATTTGTCTTGTAATCACAAATTCCTTCACCTTTAAGTATCACTCATGACCTCAATCCTTAAGACTCCTTAAATAGATCCTAATAAGATATTTGACTCTGAAAAGATAACCCCAAGTGACCCTAAGTGGACATGAAAGCAAATGAAGCAAAAAGGGATAAGAAAACAAGAAGCTGCAATTGTAATTTGAGGAGGTGAGTTTAAGTTAATATTGAAGTTTTTCTTTAGTTTTTTTGGGTGATTTGTAATATGTTAAAACTCTAAACTTGCTTGAGGTTAAGTAGGAGGATTGTTGACGATTTTATGATGGCAAAAATGGGAGCAATTAACTACAAAAAAACTTAAAACAAGACAACCTGGACATGCAGAGATATGATTGCCAGATTTGTATGGTTTAAACTTTGATTTTGGATAATACTTAAGATATAACTTGTATCTATGTAAATGAATGTTGTTATATGAGAGTTCAAAGAATAGAAATGGTCTTCTAATAGCTTGGATGGAAATCAAAAATAGTCATCGAGAAAAACTACTTTATTTTGTGTAGTGGAAAATGAACTGTTTTTAAGCTCAAATCTTGTAACGCTCCGAAATCTTTCTTATTATTATTATTATTTTCAAATAAAAATAGCTCGAGGTGTTACCAACATCTTCTTTTTCTAATTAAAGCAGAAATATCACTTTCATTAAGTGTTGAAAATGCATAAAAATAGCTATTAAACAATGTGCACAAAATTCAATCGGAAGATGTTCTTCAAATAAAACTTTGACAATTATATTTTCTAGAAAATTTGCTTGGCGACCCCATAAGTATCACTCGATCAATCTTCCACCCATCTGAATGACCCGTTCTCATCTGAAAAATATTGTAATAGTGAGTATTTTGAAAACACTCGACAAGAATACATGTACATTCTTATTTACATAATATAAATATAAAACTGACACAACATACTAACATTTCTTAGATTTAGAGCTCGAGGAATTTCTTAATTATCTCCATATTCCACATGATTTAACATTTTTGACCAAACGGTCCATCCCGTAGGATTTAAAATCTTTGACCTAACGGTTCATCTCGAAAGATTTAACATAGAATTCGACACGAAAGCCTCATAGCATTTTATGCCAAAAATTATACAAACATCAAGGAATAAGAATTTATCACTTTGCACGATGTATTCTTACCTCAATTGACACCCAAAATTCTGAAAAGGGTGGTTTGAAATGATAATGTGAAAGTGAATAGTGTGTGTGTTAAGATAAAAATGAACTTATGAAATTTATAACACAAAACATTCTCACCTCACACCCTATATAGATTCACTTGCACGTCACTTTGAAGGAATTCAAAAGATTGGTGACATAATTCAAAATCAATGAGATTACTTATAACTTAATTAGGTTAATTATTTTAGTAATTATGTTAAATATCTTTTTAAATTCCTACATGAAAGTTCGACTCTTTTTTATTTGTTTTTTTATTATTATTTATATTAATAAAATATTAAAGGTTAACACATTTCTTTTTATTAGAATAACTTCCGACAGGACTAACTTAAAATTACTTTTTCTTGAGATCAAATTATATTATTTAATACGAGCTACAAAATGAGTATAATATTTGATATATTTTATCAACTTCTAAAATACTTAAATATTCGATCCAAATAACTTATGATAAATTCTAAAAACTCGTAAGCAAGGTAAATCTTTTATACGAATAAGTGGGTTGAGCTTTTTTTTTAACCTTTTAGACTTTTAGTATGACGACAAATCTAAACATGAATTATTTTATTTGCTAAGTGACCCATATTAAGTTTAGACCCATATGAAAAATAGTAAACGAGTTTGGGATGTTACAAAACCCTTCATTTGTCACAACCTTATGACCTGATTATCTCCACATACATGTTATAGAAGTATGATAAAAAATTGGGAGTCGTTAGGTATAGTTAAGGGGGGTGAAAAATGATTGGAAAAATAGTTGGACGTGATGGAAACCTGAAAAACAAATTCTATCCATTTCCTTCTTTAATGTCGTTTCAACCTTTACATATCCATTAATCATCTCTTGGGCCTAGGAAATAGATTCTAAGGAGTACTGGGTAGTTGACAACAATTGGATGATGTTGACGTTCATAATTGGACTTGAGAAATAGTGAGATTTATGAGACTAGTTTGTAATGCCATCAATGACTTGAAATGATGAATTCGTGTAAATTATTTTGGTGTGAATGGACGTATTTTGGGATTGTGTGTGATAATGTTATTAAATTGAGGATTGTCTTAAATATTAGATGATAATACATGTGATTTTTTGACGTTGAACGAAAAAGAAAATTGATACACACTTCGTAGGAGCTTGCACACACAAGGTTATTAAATTGAGAATTGTCTTTAATATTAGATGGTAATACATGTGATTTTTCGACATTGAACGAAAAAGAAAATTGATACACACTCCGTAAGAGTTTGCACACACAAGGGCAAAAGGTAAGTAAAAATTTATTTTCATCTACAATGCAAGAACCTAGTATTTGTGATATGGTAGTATTGAAATATTTATATAATTTTGATAAGAGGCTTATTGCACATCAATGCAAGAACCTAGCATGCGAAACCTGATTTCAAATTGAATTTTCTTTATAAATATTTTATTGATCACTACTAGAGCACCGAGGCATGTGAGGCATGCTTATGTACTATGTTTGGCATCGCGGATGATACTTCTTGGGTGATTGCAAAGGTAGACAGGGGATAGGTCTTTGGTGATCACGAGAGGGAGGACTACTTGACTGTGCCCTTGTGATATTATGATTATTGGCGCTGTTGGGTAGGAGACTTCTTGGGTGATCATAAAGGGAGTTAGGTGATGGGCCTCTAGTGGTCACGAGAGTGTGATCCACTCGCTGATGTTGATTTCATATTGACCATTTGATTATTAATATTGATATTATGCAGAACTCTATCTGGTGCATAGTAGGTGGGTCAAGGGCCAAAAAAATGAAAGATTTCAAATGAAATGATTTCGAGTCGACTTTGATGAATATTGGAGTACGATGCATCTTTATCTCGATGTTCAAAGTAAATGGCAAAGTATCGTATATCGTTATTGCTCATATTAATGACATGCATGATTTTTGCTTACTAATCATTAGCTTATGTAATTCTTGCATTGTAGGTGAGCATGAAACTACATAGAGAGTACAGCTAGCTGTGGAGCTCTTATAGGATTGCAGAGTTCGATGTACATGGATGACAACCTGTAAGGTTATTTTGTGAGCTGCTATTTTGAGCTTTATTGCCTATTGTGTTGTAGTTGGGGATCATGTATTGTATATCTTTTGACATGGCATGTAAATATGTTTATAACCTTAGAATATATATATTGGATTATGGCGATATGATTTTAGTTTAGATATAATATATGATCGTCCAAGGTGATTAGGAGTTAACAAACAGAGACATAACTTATCTCCTTTTATCAGGTGAAAAAAATGTGTGAAATTTTATAGCTAGGTCGAGTCATCAATTTCATTCCCATACAGGTTAATGGATAGTTATCTATATGAATGAGGGTGTGACAGTTTCCATTGTCGAAAACGAAAAAAAAAATCGACCAACAGCCTTGAGAATTCATTTTCCTCAATTTGGTGGAAAATGACTTAGGTGGCATCAAAGTTGGAAAATGAATTCCCTAGAATAAAAAACCTATCAAATATCCATTTGGTTTATGGTGGAAATCAAATTCCATTTTCCATGGAATTCATGCCTATCAAACATGGCTTTAGATCACACATTTTCATATTTAATTATCGAGATTACACCCTATCAAAAGGTCATGACTTTTTTTAATGATCCTTTATGAATAGTCATCACCGATCCAAAATATATTGATTTTTTAAAATACAGCCTTTGCATATGAAAAAGCATGACTAATCACCTCATCAATTAGAGACTTTTTAATTTACAACTATAAAAATTAACCATTGATTCAAAAACGTCCTAGTAAAAAAATAGAGGAAACTTTTATCATCTCATTGGACGATCTCGATTCTCGACCCATGTTAATGTTATTTTAAAGTCTTATAGTATTCAAAATTTATTTCACTTCAGCACAACTTTCCTTGTCCCCGTAACCGTGCTTTATCCCTAAATGCACGCTCCACTGCGGCAGACCCAGCATTTACTTTACATAAATATATTTTGTATTAAAATTTAACAAATTTCTTTTAATCGAGAGCATGAAATGTGAAGTGAGTTCGAATTTGGGCATACACAAGGCACCAGGTGGTTTTGGATCTGGCAATAGACAATTTTATACGAAGACGAATATCTTGTGACTATCGACACGGTCAAAGCCTTTTTTGGCCTCTCCCCTCTATAAGATTGTGGAAAACTTCAATGTCAAATCCACAAAAGATTTGAGAAAATTGTACCTCCAAATTTGTTTTTGTAATAGCAAGTTGACACTTCTTCCGTCCCATTTATATATGTTAGTTTTTCTTATTTTCTTATACCAATTATATAGTCATGTTTCTTTGTTGATGATTTTTGGTTTCATTCGTTTACTAAAATACCCTTATTTAATTTGCCTAATTACAACCAATTTTTCCCCACTTAATCTTGATATTATACAAATATAAATAATGGTAGACTAAGAAAGTTTTTGACAAAAATTACTTTTTCAATAACATTAATAATTTTTTTTTAGTCCGTGTGAAAAACAAAACTAACATAAATAAATAGGATAGTGGGATTACAATGTAGTTAAATTTTGACGGTTTAACACGTAACTACACAATTAGTTTTAATAATTGAATTGTTTAAATTTATGAAGCTAAATTTTGTTTCACAATTTGGCATGTCCTGACCATTTTAACCAAGATTTGAATGATATTTTGTCAACGAAATTAACTGTATAACTATAACAAAATGTTAAAAGATCTATTTATTTATTTATTCAAATGTTTGAAGAATAACATGCTATTGAATAGGTCGCTTTTTATCATATATACTGTTAGGATCTTCCTTAAGCTGCTCACGGTGATTTCCGGGCTCAGTTAACCATTAAAATCGAATTCAACATCAAAACCAAAGTCACCAAGCCGCCGGCGCTACCCTCTCCTATGGTTGCTTTCCTCTTGTGCTTTGTTGATTCAATCCACACACTTAGAATGGATACCACACAGGTAAGAGTCACAAAGGCTCAAGCAATTGGAATGGAGAAGAAATCACGAAGAAGAAGAAGGCAGAAGAACACGGCAGAACACGGCAGTCTCTCTATCTCATGGCTTCAATATGGACGGGACTAAGAGTCAAGGGAAAACACCAATATATATATTAAGTCAAGTGGCCAACATAACGTAAGTAAGGATATGGTAAGTAGACTCGACTAGGGTTAACTTCCAATGGAAAGAATCAACAAGCCACAAAGAGTATTAGCCATCCAATAGGTAAAGCAACGTTTGGTCGGTTCATCCATTATTCGATGTTGAATTATCGTTCAGTCATTCATGTCGACTGATAAAATTGGTTCTCATCATCGCTCGGGAGGTCGTTTGACAACATAATGTCTAACAACCTCCACCTTGGTGTCAAAGGACCTGCAAAGAAAAACGTTTTTCCATTAGTGACACCTCTAACAGAAAAATCGATAAAATTGAAATCATTTACCTGTACCGATGTTTAGAAACTCTTTGCAACTTCTAAACTTTACCAGTGGCAGCACTTTCGTGCCCATATCTGAAGGGTTATACTGTGTGTGAATCTTTTCAAGTCTTACTACTTCTTGTGATATTATATCCTTAATGAAGTGTAACCTAACACCGATATGTTTAGTGCGTTCGTGAAAAACAGGATTCTTACACAACTATATGGATGACTGACTATCAAAATACACAACCACATACTCATTCAAGACACTCAGTTTATGAAGTAGACCTCTAAGCCATAGAGCCTCTTTAATTGC